>NW_026897100.1:0-287277 GCF_033153095.1 Gastrolobium bilobum | reverse complement strand
CTATGTATGTTATTGGTTACATCGTATTGCTATTTCTTGGATTCATGATTCATCCTCTTTCTCACATTTTTCTTCATCATTGCTTTTCAATTTTTGCAATTTATTTTTCTTTCCTCTCTCTCACATGAGAACTATTCTTCTCTATTTTCCTTTTCAACTGCTTAACTTCTAGTGGAGCTTACCTTCGGATCACTTCTAACTTTTTGATTATTGACATTTCAATCTCAATTAAAGTAAGTTCTGATGGAAGTGGTTTAAACAGTTTAATAAGGTAATTAAAATAATTGGTCTCAGGCTCAACATGGCTAACAATGGATGATTTCTCAGGTAGCTATTTGGCCATAAGCTTAATAGAATAAAATGCCTCTATCACTTCAACCAACACATGCATTGGAGAGAATTAGATCAAGTTAGACACAAACCTCACAAGCTGTGGTATCAAACTAGACTCCTCTTAATTTCAGTCTAAGCATCATTATCATCAAACAAACGAGCAATCATAATCTCTATTCATGCTCTATGCAATGTTATGACAATCCTGCATATCATGCAATGCTTCCTCATATCCAACCAAGGAATTGACTGAGTAGCACATCTAAATCAGAATTTTGCTTTCTTCATAAGGAATTGAATTACCAAAATGAAAATAAAAATGAACATAACTAGAAAGGTTAAAAATAACTAAGTGGCTATGAATCTGCTGAACCTTTTTCACCCCTTGTGATCATGGTGGCTGGTAACTCGGGCTCAGTGATGACACTATACCCTTACTCAGAATTTGTGTCCCGCCATGGTTATACTCATATGCATGTGGATAAGGATGAGGGTTCTCAGAAACTTTAAACTTAGTCCTCACATGCTTTTCCTTACCCTTATGCCACTGATGGATTTCCTTCTTTGTGGGGTTTAGTCTTCTCTGAGATTGTCTCACATGTTTAACATTGTCTTCCATTAGCATCTTGTGAGTACAGAAAGAATGGTTGATGCCCTTCAAATCAGAAATAGACCACCCAATAGCTGTCTTGTGCTCCTTGAGCACTTTCAACAACTTCTCTTTTTCATCCATAGACAACTCTTTATTGATGATAACGGGATATTGCTCTTTATCTCCCAAGAATGCATATTTCAGCGTTTCAGAAAACTCTTTCAACTCTGTTTTTGGTGCTACTGTAACTAGATCATTTTCTTTCTTTTCTAGCACCTCAAAAACAACTTCTAGCTCTTCTTGTGGAGTAGCTTCATCTTGAGCCTTCAACTCTTCTTCAAGCTCTTGATAATCACTTTTCTCTTCCATAATCACCTCTTCAGACACATCAAGTCTGAAACAATCACTGTGATCAGATGAATTCTTCATAGCATCGAAGACATTGATAGTGATTTTCTCATCATTCATCCTCAACTCGAGCTTTCCTTGTTCTACATCAATCATAGCTCGAGCTGTGGCCAAGAACGGTCTACCCAACAGAAGGGGTATTTCACTCTCCTCCTCCATGTCTAACACGATGAAATCAGCAGGGAAGATGAACTTGTCAACTTTAACAAGAACATCTTCTATGATTCCACTAGGTCTCCTCAAAGAACGGTCAGCAAGCTGTAAAGATACCATGGTTGGCTTCAACTCAGAAATTCCCAATGACTTGCATATTGACAATGGCATCAAGTTGATGCTTGCTCCAAGATCACAAAGTGCCCGGCCAACATTGGTGTTGCCTATCGCAATTGGGATGTTGAAACTTCCCGGATCTCGAAGCTTTGGTGGGAACTTCTTCTGAATAATGGCACTGCACTCCTCAGTAAGTGCTACTGTCTCACAATCCTGCAACTTATGCTTTCTAGACAATAAATCTTTCAAAAATTTAGCATAGTTAGGCATATTAGCTAAAGCTTCAGCAAAAGGAATATTAATATGCAACTTTTTAAACATATCTAAAAACCTGGCATACTGTTGCTTCTGTGCTTGCTGCTTGAACTTCATAGGATAAGGAGGTTTCTCAAAACGAGAAAAATCCATCGGTTTCTTTGGAGCTTCAACAGCTTTCTCTTTTGCGTCTCCTTTGTCTTGCCTTGCAGGTTCTTCTTTCTCAGTTGCAGGCGTTTCTACCTCTTTTTCTTGCTCTGGCTCGATCACTGGTTCATCAACCTTCGCTTTCTGAACCCCTTTTTGCTTGTCTTGAGGAGTGATCACAATTCCACTCCTGGTTACAATAGATTTGCAGTCTTCCTTAGGATTCACAATAGTATCTCCAGGAAACTGCCCTTGAGTTCTTTCAGCCAACTGCCTAGACAACTGGCCTATCTGACTCTCCAAGTTCCGGATGGAAGCATCCTGGTTCTTGTGGTAAGCTCTTGTCTCATTAATGTGATCATTAGTGGTCTTTGACAGTTGTATCATTGCTTTCTCCAACTCAGATGGCTCTTTTTGTGGCAGAGGAGGAGGTTGTAGATAGTTGTTGGATTTATAATCCAAGCCACTCCCTTGGTTCCTCCTTTGAAAGTTATTTCCTTGGCCGCCATTCTGATTCCTTTGGTAACCTTGAGTATTCTGTGGAGGCCGTGGATCATACCAAATTCCATTGACCTGGAATGGTTCAGCTTTATTGAGTGTAGGGCACTCATTAGTGTCATGCGGCTCCTTGCAATACTCACAGTTAAATATATCAACCTTAGATGTTGAGAGCTGCATCATGTCCAGCTTGGCATTCAAACTGGCCAATTGCTGTGAAATCACTTTTTGCTCAGCCAGTGATGCATCATTATTCCCCAATTGTAAAATTCCTTTCTTGGGCTGAACAGATGGGAATGCTGCTGCCATAGACGCATTCTCATTCCTTGCCATTAAATCCAGCAGCTCTAAGGTCTCATCTGCTGTCTTCTTTCCTATGGTGCCACCAGCTGCACCATTGACAATCATTCTGCATTCTGGCGTCATCCCATTATAGAAGACTCTGACCTTCTTTGTATCTGGCAAGTCATATTGTGGACACTTTCTGATCAACTCCTGGTATCGCGTCCAGGCTGCACATAAAGTCTCTCCTGGTTGTTGGGTAAAATTGGTGATTTCATTCACCAACTTATTGTACTTTTCCATGGAAAAGTGTTCAGCAAAAAATTTAGCCGCCAAATCCTCCCATGTTCTGATGCTGTTGGGAGCTTGTCGATCCAACCATTTGAGAGCTCTCCCGGTCAATGCAAATGGGAACAATCGGAGTCTGATCGCATCGTCTGACACTCCGTTGTGTTTAGTTGTATCACAGATCCTTAAAAATCTGTCTATGAAGTCGTGAGGATCTTCATAGTCCTCTCCACCAAACTGAGTTTTCTCCACCAAGGTGATGAGTGCTGGCTGGATGTCATAATTATTAGCAGCAATCGGTGGTTTGACAATACTCGAGTTTGGCCTTGTGAATTGAGGAGCCAAAACTGATTCCATCAGCTCAGCTGCTGGTGGATTTTCTTCTGCCATCTCTGTTTCTACTTCAAAGTGTGAAGTAGAATTTTCTGCTTCAGAATGTGAAGTAGAAGCCTCTGCTTGCCTCTTCTGCTTGGTATGTTGTCTTATCCTCTTTGCAGTCCTTTCTATCTCTGGATCGTAAATCAAAGTTGCAGGATCAACTGTACCACGCATAAACTCAAGCAAACAGATTAGTAACACAAAGATCCAAGCAAGAAAATCAAAAGTTATAAATAACTTGGCGTAATCAATCCCCGGCAACGGCGCCAAAAACTTGATGCGTAGAATCGGCAAGTGCACCGATCGTACCAAGTAATAAAGAGTGAGTAGAGTATCGTCTCCACGAGGATTGAGGCACCTAAGTTGTTATAACTATTCCTCTCTTGTTGGATTAATCAAAATAGGTTGAGAATGATTGTAGTTCATGAAACAAACTAAAATAATTAAAGTAAAAAAATGTAAATGATTCCAAAAGTGTTTTCAGAATGCAAGAACAAAAGATTAAGGATTGGGAAAATATTTGAGAAAATATTGCGGTAAAGAGAAACAAACACCTTTCCGATCCCCACCTTGCAACTTGGATTACGTTTACATTTACCTATTCAATTGATCGAACAATTCATCATCTTTTATATGAGTAGTTAAGCCCTAATCCCTTAGTGACTTTAACCTTGTTAACTCTATTAGAATCCTAATCCCTTAGAAATCCCTTTTCGAGTTAACCCTTAGAATCAATTAACCTTTAACGTTCGCTGTTCATGTAGCCTATCCCTAGTGCGTACATGAACAGTTATCTTATTCTTTGTCAGGAATTAGAATTCCAACATCCCTATTGTAAACCCTAACCCTCGCAATCCTACTAGATTGATCAGTTCCAATAGAATTATAGAATGAAGAACAAGAAAAGATAAATGCAATTAAAATAGATAAACATAAAATTCAACCAAGGTACAAGGGGTTCACATCAAGGGTTGTGACCCTTACCACAATGATAAAACTAGCCAGACATGTTCATGTCTGACAAAATAACAATAAAAGAAAGTAGCATTTAAAACCTAGAAGAGAAAGGGAAGATGAAGATCTTCCGTCTTGATCGATCGAACCCTTGAATCTCCGAGAAGCTCCAAGGAATCTCTGCTCTATTTGTTGTTTTTCTCTCCTTGATTCTCCAAAAGTCCCTTCTCCCTATGTTTCTGATCCTTTTATTAGGTTTTGGGAAAACCTCCTTTCCTTTGCACTCCAATTGGACCTTCTTTTAGCTGATTCGCACTTAAAAATATATCGCCCGCGCACGGGGCGCCAAGCCTGGCGCCCCAAACTTGGGAGAAACAGAAGCTGAATCTGTAAACGGCGCCCCGGGCGCCAACTCTGGAGTGCCGTGCGCCAGTCCCGCGCTCCGTGCGCCAACTCTGGAGTGCAGGGCGCCAGGTTGGCGCGCCGTGCGCCAACTACCGCGCGCCGTGCGCGGCCGAAACAGAAGCAAATCGTCGATTTGGCGCCCCGTGCGCCAGGTACCGCGCCCTGTGCGCCAGTTTGGCGCTCCGTGCGCCAACCTCCGCGCGTCGTGCGCCAACGGGAAATTTGGTTTCTCCGTTTTTGCTCCTTTTTGCGGTGTTTCCTGCTATTTAAACATATTACTTGAGTGAGAACATGATTGAGAAGAAATAATCAATATTTCTTGCATTTAATGACTATTTTCACTCATTTATGATTAATTCCTTGCTTCTTTCAAGTTAGAAAACATCATATGCTAGACGCACATCATCACGCCCCCCGTGAAGCGTGTTTGAGTGATATAGATTTTTATTTACATTTAAAACGACTATATTTTATTAATTTTTTATTAAAAAATTAATATATTAATTCCCCCCACCCCCGCGCCCTCTCCCTCTCCCTCTCCCTCTCCCTCTACATCCACCTTTGATATAAAACACAATGAAGCCGAGATTATATTGATGATTTTTATATTATATTTCTCAAACAAATCCTTTTATATAATAGTCCATTGGACTTGAAGGAATACATGTAAACTAACTATTTCAATTCAAAGGTGAGACTAAATTAATAGTTTTTATATTATATTTTTCTAATACACTTGTACATATTGTTTATGCAATTTTTGTTTTCTTAAAATAGTAATGTAGCACCTTAGGTTCTGAGTGTCAAGGAAGCAGTCAACCTAAAAGCTTAAGTACGCAGATTATGGCTACAAATTGGTTTTATCTCTTGCACACTTCATGTCATAGCCAATTGCGCTTAAAGTATGCACAAAGCACAGTTTGCCATTACCTGTGAGGAAATTTAATAATGGGTAGGGGTGTCACACGGGTTTTTTTTGGACTTGAATTGGTATGAATTACTCTTATATATGCATGGTGTCATGGTTTAACACATGGATGTGTTGTTCTTTTATCATTTTTAGATAAGCAGCATACTTTATTACATTTGACCAGAATCGTATGGCAATTTCAACAAATTGATGAAATTGCTAATCAGCCTGGTTGTTGTGGTCCATACATGAAAGAAGAGAAAAATCCAGGATTCTTTTATTTAGGCACTTCAATTTGATGGACTTTACTATAAAGAGAAACAAAACATCAAGAAAAATAATTGGTGTATAGACCATACTTAATTTTGCCAAAAATATTTAAATAAACTACGGAGTTGAAGTAAATACGTATAGACTTAGTTAAACAATATTGGAATAGTGACCATTTTGCACGTTTGGCAAAAAAATTTACTAAACTGTCACGCTAACAGTAAATTTTGGCAAAATGTCACGCGGCATATTTTGCTACACTGTGTAACGAAATATGTTTGCTAGTAATTCGCTACACAGTGTAGCGAAATATGCCACGTCAGAATGCACAGAACCAAAAATGTCACGTGTCAAGCAAGCATAATTCAAGCATAATTCACTACACAATGTAGCGAATTTCTGCCTGCTTGACACGTGTCATTTTTTGCTGACTGTGCATTCTGACATGGCATATTTCGCTACACTGTGTAGCGAATTACTTGCAAACATATTTCGCTACACAGTGTAGCAAAATATGTCGCGTAGTATTTTGCCAAAATTTACTGTTGACATGACAGTTTAGTAAATTTTTTTGACAAGTGTGACAAAATGATCACTCTTCCAAAAATATTAGACTGTGCCCGGGTAACAACTTTTGGTAACTTCTCCGGTATATTTTGGACATGTTAGAGTAGAGATTCAAAGAGCTAAACTTGAGTTAACATATGAGCTTCAGAGGTCAACTACGGAGGGAGAGAGAGAGAGAGAGTTGGGATCTCCCCTGAAAGATGCCATGGGGTATTGAAACTTGAAAGCATCAAAACTCATTCTACCCCCCTTAATTCGAGTCATATAACGATACGCAGAGTTTATTATTGGAATCACTGATATTGATTATGTGAATGGTGATAATAGGAGGTAACTTGCTGTTCTAAGGCTTGCTCTTGAGGATACGGTAACCACTCAACCCCTTGATACTTTATGTTTGACACTGCAAAATATAGTGATGATGATAATTGGATTTTGCATAGTAAGCTGCTAAAAGTTAGTTAAACTTGAGAAATGTGAAAATTATTTGCTACTTAGTGCTTGTTTGGGTTTTTTTTTAATTTTTTTTCTTTATAAATAGAAATCAGGCCAAACAATTATTTACAAAATATTTTATAATAAAAAGAATTTTTTTTATATAATGAAAAAAAAGAGCCAAAAATTTATAGGAGGAGTTTTTTTTTTTAAGCTTTTAGCAACTTTTCTTGAATGAGGTTTGAATTTTTAAGTATCCTTTAACTTAAAAATTTTATATAATTATCAAATAGTTTTTAACTTTTTTTTAAACTCTCTTTTTAAACTTTAGTTTAAAATAATTTTTATTTAAAAAAAAAAGGATCCAAACATGTTGTTACTATATGCTCAAAAAAGTTTAAAGATCACATATTTGCTGTTTCCTTTGTCCTTTTTGTTGCCCTTCCTTGATGAACCCCCGCTAATAGACATATTATTAACTATTGGGTGTCTTTAATCATATAGAGAAGTATTTGCCTAATCCATTGGTGGATCATGTTTTTGTGTCTTTTATATTCATGTAGTTTTCTTCGTCCGGCCCAGTCCGGCCCACCGAGTATTCGTAAATATAACATGTGAAATTGGGCAAATTTCATAATTCAAATACATTAAACGCTTTCAAGTAATCTCGTGCGGTCCATATTTCCCAGCTACCTGTTTTGAAGCCCAAATAAGAATATACAACATAGCGATCAGAAGAAAGACAAGATTAAAATAAAAACAATATAAATGCAAAATATGCTCCTTTTAGCCATTATATGTATTAATTTGATTAGCACTGAGTTATTTTCGAAAACTAAGATTGTAATAGTAAGCACATTTTATAAAGGGAATAAGATCTCTGTTTTTAAAATAGAGAATTTCTCTTTGCCGCAAAGAGAAATTATAGAGAGAAAGCATAAATCAATGAGAGAAAAATATAAATGGTGGTCCACTTACTTTTTATCTCTCCGTCGTAGAGAATTTTTTTTCTTTAAAAGCAGAAATCTTATTCCCTAAGAGAGAAATTATAAAGAGAGAGCAGAAATCAATAAAAGAGAAAAATATAAATGATAGCCTACTTCATTTTTTTGTTTATATGTCAGAGAGAAATTTCTGCTTTAAAAGCAGAGATCTTATTCCCTTTTATAAATATATACATTTCTTTTAAATTTATACACTTCACATAACGTAATAATCTACTTTTTTAATTATAGAGCATTTCTTTTAATTTTTTTTATCGGCAATAGCAATCAAAAGTTAATTGTTTTTGTTTGAATAATAAAATGGATAAATTATTCTACCTACCTGAAAGGATACATATCCTATTGGGCTCATTAAGCCCATAAGCCCAAACTATTAGTTAGTGTCAAAGTCTGTATCAGTATATATTGTGTCATTGTGTAATCACATAATCAATTCAATACACAAAGTATTATTCAGTTTAAACTTTCTTTTCTTTTCTACATTCTCAATATCTTTCATGGTATCAAGAGCTTGTGATCCATGAAGACCGAAAAGCGAAATTCAATTCAATCTTTTTCCAACCCAGTGTCCTTCAAGCTTGATGAAAACAACTTCTTGCCATGGAAGCAGCAAGCCCTCGCAACAATCAAAGGATATAATCTGACCAGGTTCATTGAGCAAGAGACTCAAGTCCTCATTGCAACAACTTCGCATGCAGCACCTCAAGACTCTCAAGATGAAACAGAAAAGACGCATGCAGAAGCAGACAAGACAAGCAAATCTGCAAAGAAAGGAAAACAGACCTCATCTGACCAAGATTCTATTGATACTCAGCAAGATCAACTTCTCCTATCCTGGCTTCTCTCTTCCATGTCTGAAACCATCTACACACGCATGGTAGGTTGCTCCAACTCATTCCAAGTTTGGCAGAAACTTGAAGAATTCTTTGCCTCTCAAACAAGAGAAAAGATCAAACAACTCAAAATTCAACTCAAGAACATCAAGAAAGAAACGAATGTCTCTCAATATCTGTTGCAAATCAAAAAAATCGTTGATTCCTTGGTTGCATCAGGTTCTCCAATCAACTCAGAAGATCATATTGATGCAATCCTTGATGGCCTCAATGAAGATTATGACTCTTTTGTCACATCTGTTATCTCCAGAACCGATCCCTACACAGTGGGTGAAATAGAAGCCTTGCTTATGGCTCAAGACCAAAGATTCGACAAACACAAAAAGACCACTGAAACTATAGCCATGCAAGCTAATCTCACTCAAACTCCTTTCAGAAGGCAGAATCCCACTTTTTCAAATTCCAACAGAGGTAATTTCAACTACACAAGAGGCAGAAACACTCCCTACAGAGGAGGTAGATTTCAAAGAGGAGGTGGCAAAACCAATGGAAACAGACTCCAATGTCAGGTTTGTGGCAAATTTGGCCATATGGGATGGGAATGCTATCACAGGTTCAACCAAAATTTTCAAAGTCCCTATCATCCAACTACCAGCAACACTGCTTCTGCACCTTCTCCATAAATGAATATGTCATTCAGAAACTCCAATCCACGATCCTCCTCTCAATCTTTGGATGCAGCAAGTGACTACCTCTCTACAACTGATTCAAGTTGGTATCCAGATTCAGGAGCAACTCATCACTTCACTCCTGACTTAAGCATTTTGTCACATAAAACACCATATTATGGCCAAGAAACTGTTCAAATTGGAAATGGTACTAATCTTAAAATTGCTAATACAGGACATTCTGTTTTACACTCATTTTTACCTTCTTTATCTTTCACTCTCTCTGACATTTTACATGTTCCAGGTTTATCAAAGAATTTACTAAGTGTTTCCCAATTTGCTAGACAACATAATGTTCTTTTTGAATTTGATGCTAATGCTTGCTATATTAAATCTCAGGTTACCAAGGAGATCCTTCTCCAAGGGACACTTAAGAATGGCCTCTATGTCTTTGATGGAGCACCAAGATCAAAGAACAGCACTTCCTTAGCTCTTAGTTCTAACCTTGCCCCTTTGCATCTTAATACTATATCTGTGAATTCTAGGAATCCCATTTCATGTAATACTGTTTCTACAAATAATACTTTACATTTATGGCATTCAAGACTTGCTTATGCTTCTTTTCCCACTGTCACAAAGGTTCTTAGACTATGCAATATTCCATTTGTCAATAAAAATAATCAAAGCTTGTGTTGTGCTTGTTGTATGGCCAAAATGCATCAGTTACATTTACCTGCTTCTGACACTGTCTATAATTTTCCCCTTGAACTTATTTTTACTGATATCTGGGGACCAGCACCTATTGACAGTCACATTGGATCCAAATACTATATTATTTTTGTTGATGATTTCTCAAACTTCACTTGGTTTTATCCTATGACAGCAAAGTCCCAAGCCTTTGACATCTTTCTCTCCTTTAAGTCTATGGTCGAGCTCCAACTAAACATCAAAATTAAAGCCTTACAAACTAATAATGCAAAGGAATTTCTTAAATTTACTAGCTATCTACAGGAACACGGCATAATCCATAGGCTCACTTTTCCCTACACACCAACAAAATGGGAAACCTGAAAGAAAGCACAGACACATTGTTAAGTGTGGATTGGCCTTCCTAGCTAGCTCCCATCTTCCAACAAAATTTTGGGACACTGCCTTCCACACAGCAGCCTATGTTATAAATCAACTACCTACACATACACTCCTCAACAAATCTCCTTTTGAGGTACTATTACATAAAATTCCAGATTATTCATTCCTTAAAACTTTTGGATGTGTTTGTTACCCCTATCTTAGACCCTACAACAAGAACAAAATTAATTTTTGATCAGCTCAATGCATCTTTCTTGGATACAACCCAAGACATAAAGGTTATAAATGTCTTACATCTACTAACCAAGTCATCCTAGCTAGGCATGTTCTCTTTGATGAAACACTTTTCCCTTACAAAGAAACCTCAACATCCAACACTGCTAACAGTGACAGTACTCCTGCACCACCTCCCACTATTCCAATTGTAGCAGTTTCCCCACCTTCTGGTCATTCTATACCTAATTATACTGTAACTGCTCCTACTGATATCTCTATTGCTAGCTTTCCTAACACTGATTGCAGGTTCCCTACTCCCACCAACACTGACCACAACACTTCTTCTTCTATTCTTGAGACACCAATGCCGAATGCACATTCTATGGTAACCAGAAGCAAAGCAGGAATCCACAAACCAAAGGTTCTTCTCACAACTGTTGAACCCAGCAGTGTGTCTCAAGCACTTGCTCAACCTCATTGGCTCAAGGCTATGCAAGAAGAGCATCAGGCATTGATCACCAACAACACTTGGCAACTTGTTCATTTACCTTCAGGAAGGACTCCAATTGGCTGCAAATGGGTCTATCGCACCAAATACAACCCTGATGGCACTATTCTTAAATACAAAGTACGCCTAGTTGCCAAGGGATATCATCAGCAAGAAGGATTTGATTATCAGGAAACCTTTAGCCATGTAGTCAAAATTGCCACCATTAAGATCATTCTCACTCTTACCCTTTCCAGAAATTGGCTCATTCACCAACTTGACATCAACAATGCCTTTTTAAATGGTGATCTAACAGAAGAGGTCTTCATGCAACAACCTCCAGGCTTTCTTCATCAAGACAAATCTCTAGTCTGTCATCTCCACAAGGCAATTTATGGCCTCAAGCAGGCTCCAAGAGCATGGTTTGATAAACTGTCCACTACACTTTATAATCTTGGCTTTACATCTGCCAAATATGACACCTCATAGTTCATACACACCACCAGTACCACCACTGTATATGTTCTTGTTTATGTAGATGATATCCTTGTCACTGGCTCCTCTGCATCTGCTGTCTCCACTCTAATTCGTACTCTCAATCAAGTGTTTCCTTTAAAAGATCTTGGCCATCTCCATTACTTCCTAGGCATTGAAGCTCAGAAAACTTCCACTGGTGGCTATCACCTCAGTCAATCCAAATATATTCAGGATCTCCTCGAGAAAGCAAACATGACCGGATGCAAGCCTATGCCCACACCAATGGTGTCAACTTGCAAACTCTCTGCACACAGTGGCCAACCCCATCCTGATCCAACTCAGTATCGTTCTGTTGTAGGTGCCCTTTAGTATGCAACCATAACCAGGCCAGACATCACCTTCTCTGTCAACAAAGTTTGCCAATTCATGCATCATCCCTTAGACACTCACTGGAAAGCTGTCAAACGAATACTTCGATATCTCAGTGGTACTGCATCACATGGACTCACCATTCAGCCTTCCAAACATTTCCACCTCTCTGCATATTGTGACTCAGATTGGGGGTCTGATGTTGATGATCGTCGCTCCACCAGTGGCTTCTGCATTTTCCTTGGCAATAACTTGATCTCCTGGTCCTCCAAGAAACAACCTGTCGTCAGTAGATCCAGTACTGAAGCTGAATACAGATGTCTGGCAGCCACCATAGCTGAGCTCACCTGGGTTTAGTCTTTGCTCTCTGAACTACATGTTTGCATTCCTCGATCTCCAACAATATACTGTGACAATCTCTCTGTTGTCATGCTATCTGCAAATCCAGTTTTTCACTCCAGAACAAAACACTTTGAGCTCAATTTACACTTTGTTAGAGAGAAAGTCAATAATCGTACTGTTTCTGTCCATCATATACCGACCTCTGAGCAAATAGTTGATGGCCTCACCAAAGCTATTTCTTCTACGGAATTTTTGGAGTTCAAATACAAGCTTCATGTCTTAGAATTTAAGCTCACTCAGCTTGTGGGGGGATGAAAGGATACATATCCTATTGGGCTCATTAAGCCCAGAAGCCCAAACTATTAGTTAGTGTCAAAGTCTGTATCAGTATATATTGTGTCATTGTGTAATCACATAATCAATTCAATACACAAAGTATTATTCAGTTTAAACTTTCTTTTCTTTTCTTCATTCTCAATATCTTTCACTACCATTTTTTTTGCCTACCTTTGTCCATCATCCTCCAATACTGTTAGATTAGAATCTCAAGAAGAGAGAGAAACATAAATGTTAGTTGAGATTTTGATCTAATGATGTTTTAGAGTGGTAGATAAATGTAGGCAGAAAAAATGATAGGTAAAATAACCTATCCCATAATAAAATTTAAAAGAAAAATTTTGAGTTGAGTTGATAGTGTTTCATGACATGTGCGGAAATGTGTGGAGGGGTAGGGTTTTTTATGCTCCTTAAATGCACTTTGCTCCAGTGATATGTCCCTCCCCAGTAAAAAACAAAAAAGAGAAGAAAAAATAGTTTTTCTGATGTTTTGTTTGGAGAGTGACTTAAAGCCAGGTAAGCTATGCTAGTGGAGTTTGGCCAATCGGTATCCCAAACAGGAAAAATAAAAATACTATCCAGCCTTTATGACTGCATCTGCAAGTGCGAAGACATGTTGCATGGCATGCGAGTTTTTATTTCAATTTAAATATGGTTTTGGTCAATATATTGAAGCTAATTGGTTTGTGGGCCACTAGTGTGTGTATATGTTTACAATCAAATATATAGTCAACCCATTTTATTTATAAACAAAATTGTGATCCTTATTAGGAATATAAATTCGTATTTCAGATAAAAAAAAGAACTTTTTTGTTTAGAAAGATAAAATAAAAATGAGTTTAATTTGACTTAGAAATCATTTAAAATTGGTAGATTTAGATATGTTTTAGTAAGCTTTTTTATATATATAAAAACAAATTATTCAACAACTAAATCATAGTTTAACAATGGTAGATTTAGTTTTAGTTTTAATTTTTAAAATTGGTATATACATATGTAAATATTAGTTAGTCTTTACCCTATTCGGATTAAGAATAATAAAGTAAGCTTTTAATATTAAATAAATTGAATTTTATTATATTTAATGTGTTTCAAACTTAAAAACTGATTTATAAATTTTATTAATTTAAACGCATTAAACTTTTTTAATTTTTAATTATCCCAAATTCAACTTAAAGGTTTTTCTTGGTGTGCTGCGCAAAATTTTTCTTGATTGCTTAATACTGTGAGGTCAAAAATGGATAACAAAATTTTGAGAGTTTTGGGTATGATTACTATGTTATAACTAATAAAATCAAGTTTTATGTTTACCAAAAAGAAAAAA
Source organism: Gastrolobium bilobum (assembly GCF_033153095.1). Taxonomy (NCBI): domain Eukaryota; kingdom Viridiplantae; phylum Streptophyta; class Magnoliopsida; order Fabales; family Fabaceae; genus Gastrolobium; species Gastrolobium bilobum. The sequence continues at coordinate 273,140 of NW_026897100.1, read as the reverse complement.
AAAATCAAGTTTTATTTGTTTTACATACTTCTCTTCATATTTTTGTCACGACCTTCCGTGTAACAATATCTCTAAACATTTATACCCTTGTAATTATAACAATTTTCTCACAAAATTCATTAGCTAAAGCAATTTTTTTATGCAAAATTGACCAAATAAACAATTGACCTGTCCAATTGATATAAATTCATTAAAGTTATTTATATTTCTTTTTCAAAAAATTTCTCTGCTTGAAAGAAACTGTTGACCTACGGGCAAAAGCTATGTTCTCTATAATTATCTTTTTCTTTTCATAATCTATTTATTGAAAAAATTCAATATCGATTGTGATGGTTGCAGTCCTCCCTATATGTTACCCCAAATAATGTTGGAGGAACAAACGAGGAACACTGATCATTTTGCGATGCTTAGCAAAAAATTTATCAGATTGTCACGCGACAATAAATTTTTTCAAAATGTCACGCAGCATATTTCGTTATACTGTGTAGTCAAATATGTTTGCAAAAAATTCGCTACACAGTATAGCGAAATATGCCATGTCAGGTTGCACAGTCAGCAAAAATGACACGTGTCAAGCAGACAGAATCCAAGCATAATTCTGCCTACTTGACACGTGTCATTTTTGCTGATTGTGCAGCCTGACATGACATATTTCGCTACACAGTGTAACGAAATATACCACGTGACATTTTAGAAAAATTTACTGTTAACATGACAATGTGATAAATTTTTTTATCAAGTATGACAAAATAATAACTCTCCCCACGAACGAACAACTTTGGCAATTGCATTATATATGCATCCTTTGTTTCTTATGACGGCCGTTAAGAACATATATTTCTCATTGGATGATGGAACTTAACATATCTTCTGACTGTGGCATATCTTGCTTTTTTAGCTTGGTTGGATGTGCTGCATTGTGTCAGCCAACCATGAATTTTGATCGGATATGATTTACAGGTCATTTGAATGCTTTGTCTTGTCTCCATATCAGTGACGTGAATTTGAACTTTGACAAACTATATATATATATAAATATTATTCTTCTTTTACATAACGTAACTTATTTTATTTTATTTTACGTCGATTTTTGCACTCTATTTTTTTTGTTTTGTTTATAACGGTGATATTCACTCATTTTTTCTCTACAACATAAGATAATTATCTTATGTAAAAAAAGATTAATAAAACCCATATATATAAGCTCATCAACATGGAAACGTGATTCTTCCATCACTACTAAGATGAATAATTACTAATTCATAAGAATAACTAACTACGATGTATATATAGTTTGGACATTACTTATGTATACTTTTATTATTGCTAATTAAATATTAATTCTCGATTAATTATATTCCATGCTTCATATTCGTATTTAGATTAATTTATTTTGGAATTAAAAAAACTTTTAATCAAATTTTTTCCAAATGAGCTTTTCAAAAAGTGAAGTGATTATACGCCACAATACATATATGGAATAGTATAATTGATACAGTTTGCAAGTGGGGATAAGGAGATTTAATGAACCAGTAACGAAATGTTCGGGCACTAACGATGGAAAAGGCAAAATGAAGGAAACGAAAAGGGACGGGAGAAAGTGATGGACATTTCATTTTCAATATAGGTTAATGACCAGTAGTTTTGATTTTTTAATTGACCGTTTTGAAGGAAAGTTAGAACTAAAAAAAGGAGAAAATAAAAACTTGTTGTCTTTCTTTCTCTGCTTGGTGGGAGTACAAGAGAATGTAGTTGCCACTTTAAAATTTAAATACTATCTTTAGATGACATAATAAAAGCAAATTTTGTGAAATCGTGTGTATTTCAAAGATCCAAGCTTATCATATATAATAACATTTCAAAGTGAATTTTATTAATTTTGCTTAATGTAGAAATGTTCTATGGGAAATGTTAATCGATGAACACTCTTTTTGTACACCAAAAAGAGTGGTTAATCTTAATTCCCATGGTTGGTTAATATAATGTGCGTATAGATATTAGGAAGTGGCTATAGGTACGTCCCTGATATTTCTTTAGCGTGGCGTGATTGCTCATTGCTCTTAGCCAACTTGGCCTATCACATTTCAATCTGAAGAATCTTATTCGCTGTCTTCAAGGGCTTCTTCCCATTTAGCCTATGTAGCCTTTAAATGTAAACCAATGAGTTATTGATGAGACCAATATCTCTAATCCACAGCAATTTTTAGCAAAAACGTGCATGCTAGCTAGTTGAAAACACATGATATATGGATCTCCAGATACAAAAAGTTAAAAACCATGACCGTGACTTTATTGTATTCAATCCACCACTTATAACTAGGCAAAAAAGCATACCTAGTTTTCAATTTATTTTTTTAAGTTATAAGTTTATATGGTGCTTAGGACACCAACTGATACCATTTGTTGCGCATTTTTAGTAAGAAAAATTCCCAATGTTGTGCGTATATATATTGTTCTAAATTTGAATGAACGAGATGCCCAACTTAGCCCTTTTATAATGTGAGCCTTTGTCAGGTCCGTAATATATATATATATATATATATATATATATATATATATATATATATATATATATAACTTATCGTTTCTCAATTTGCTTGAGATATCTTTATCTCCAGCTACTAAATCATAACCGTACAAAGATGCATCAATGGTGATAAAGGAAGAGAGAAAAAAAGGGAATCATAATCATTCAAAAGTGAATCAATTAATATAAAGAAATAAATAAACAAAACGATGTAGTTTTGATGTAACTTGAGATAAATATATCACGAGCAGTTTGAGAAATATTTTTCCCTATATATATATAGGGGTAGGATCCTTTGACACCGGTGTCAAATTTAAAGTTTGACACATCCTCTGAGAGCCGTTAGATCAAAAAAGATATATATATATGAAAAAAATATTTCTACAGCCACTTTAGATAAGGCATAAGGCTATCTACAGCTACCCCAAAAATTACGTTGTTTTGATTAATGAAGGGTGTTTCTGTAATTTTAATTGAATTAATGAAGGGTGTTTTAATAAAATGTATATGATAAAAAATAAACAAAATTACGGAAACACCCTTCATTAATTCACCTAAAATTACAGAAATATCCTTCATTAATCAAAACGATGTAGTTTTGGGGTAGCTATAAATTATCTAAAGTTGCTGTAAAAATGTTTACCCTATATATATATGTGTGTGTGTGTGTGTGAATGATCTATTTACAAATTTTTTTTATAAATTACACTAAGTATGACCGGTCATACACTTTTGATTGAAGTATAACCGGTCATACTTAGTGTAGTTTATAAAAGTTTGTAAACAAAAAGTTTGTAAATATAATCTACTCAATATATATTTGATTATTTATGATGGCTTATAAAGTTAGAGGACAGTGGAATTGAATTGTCCTTTATACCTCAACGGCTGAGAATTTACCTTGCTTTAGAGCAATGTACTTCAAAATTCATGTTCTAATATCATGATTTCCATATATGTATTCTACAAAAGCTAAATATGTCCATGTTGATAAAGCCGAGATATACTTTACAGTTAAGTGGAAGCAGAAAAAGAAAGAAAATAAGTATGAAAGGATTGATGAATGGTCGAGAAGCGAAAAAAGGTTTAAGATTGAATATAAAGAAACATTTCAAATTATTGAATAGCGACAAATTATTTAAAAGGGAAGGTGCAATCTAGACTAAACACTAAGTGGGGCACAAAGCTAAGTTATGACAAGGGCAAATTAAAAGATGAAAAAAAATTTCTCATGTTATATGAGAAATCTCTTCTTATGCTACTCTCATTTTAATATCTGTATCAATTATTTTTTTATTTTTCATTTTCAAAATGGACCTCACTCCTTTCTCTTTCCTCATACAACGTGAAAAATTGAAAACCCTTAAAAGATATACAGAATATGAGCATAAACATGAATGCTCCGTGAGTTAAATAAAATTCAAGATCAAAATACTTGTGAAAAGGAAGCAAGCATATTAAAAAGAAAGAATATTAATTACATATTGCAATATTAATTCTGACTCTGTGTTATCTTAATGGTCACAAATACATAAAATAAAAGAAAAAAAAATACAAGAAACGCATTATTACTTAGTCATTACCACATTTTCTTTGTAGTCTTCATTCAGACATCTAGAGGACGTCAACGCATTATTGCACCTTTTTCACAATAACATATGTTGATATAAGCTAAATTGTATTTTTCACCACACAAAAAAAAAAAAAATATTGTTGTGTATTTTGTCAAGTTACATCACATTATGCTTCTACTTCGACATACGTTAGGTGCTCTGGTCACAAAAACAGAAAACATAAATAAAGTAAAATAAATAACAAGATACTCTTGGTCTAATTCACTATGTATTAATTTGAGAAATAAATAAGAATACCCCTTATAACTTGACCAAGGCTTTAATTATACTAATTGATTTGTATAGTTTGTGAATAATTTTCCCAATTACTATACGACAAATACTTAAAATCATTGCTCCCGGGTGAGTTCTAGATATAATATTTTATATGCATGTACAGTATATGCCACATTAGGAATAACTAGTTTATTGGTTAGAGCTTTGCATGGTTTATCTTGTATTCAAATTTCAAGCCATCTATTTTACCGGTATATAAATAAAAAAAGCATTACAGAACTAGAAACAAATCTCAATTAATTAAATTAATTAAGATATATTCAAATTAATGATCTCAAATATGATGAACCTCAGGAGGCAGGACGCGTCAGGCCTTCAGCCAATCAGCTTATAATGGATATTCCCTATTTCTACCAATTAAAATAGAATGTCAATGGGAAAGTTGAATAATTGTTACCTAACCCCAATTCCACTAAACTAGGCAAGAAAACCAACAGAGTTTGCGTTAGTGTTCTCCTTAATTTGGGTCCATGAAATTGGATTAAATGTTCACTAACCTATTAAACATCAGAAGACAAAGAAAATCCGGAGTTGGAAATTGATTCAAGAGTCGTGGTGGTTTCTTAGGTCATTCTGGCACTCAAAAGCTTTTGTCCATGGTCATATATTTTCTGCATTTTTATTTTAAGAATTATCACAGTTACGCATACATAGCAGAAAAATTGTAATCATCTTTTCACGTTTCAAATAAGATACGTTCTCAATTAAGTTATTAAATTATGAAGATAAACTAGTATTGCATATGTTAGGAAGAGGACTAAAGTAAAAATTTGGGATTAATTTGAGTAATGAGCTGTTAGATATTCTAATAAAAAAACTAATAAACGAGGTATCAATTTTATTTGAGTTTACAAAGTTGAAGTTAAACATTTGTTCTTTGTAATTAATTTTCTATATGAATATTTTATAATGCCATAAAGTTTCGAGATAGGTTATTCTATCTATATTTTTTCTTACCTATTACTTTTTAATATTGTTAAATCAAAATTTGAAGTAACTTTATCATTTCTATCTCATCTTAAAATTATGATTTAACGATATCAGAGAGTGATAGATAATATAAATAAAAAAAGATAAATAGAATAACTTATCCTTAAAGTGTTTATTATTGTGATCATATTTTTATGTCTAAGTTAATTATGGTCCAATAAACATAGGTTTGTCATAAATTCTATCCATAATTATATATATTATTAAAATTGATAATGTGAATATATTTATAATTTAAATTATTTCAATTTAATTATATCGTTACATATAAAATTTAAACCCAATTATATATTAACCCAATTATATAAGCCTTTGTTTATGCTCAACTTGTGTTCGAAGGAGGAAGAATATCAAACCTACCACAAAACATATTACATAATGAATGGAATTAATCCTAGTACCTTCAACAACTTGTTTAGGCTTTTGTTACCTTGGTCGGCTAAATCTTCTTGGCCGTGAGATATGCTAGCTTGTAGGCCCTAGTCTATGTTGCTGCGAATCTTGTTCCCTTTGCTTTGAACCCCTCCAATTACCCTATTATTGTCTTAATGTCCATTTCCAAAAAAAAAACACAAGACGAAGAAGTAGAAAAGAATGTTTTCAATTAAGCTTTGAATTCTAAATGGGCAGAAGATATTATAATTGAATGAAAAACTCTTTTTAAATGCGTAACTCACCGTATATATTTTATGGATTTTATAAGAGTTATGTTGTAGGAAAAGTGATTGTGTTATGTTATAGAGATTCGTTTTGCGTGCCGAAGTTTTTTTTTTTTTTTTGCTGCAGGCCCCACAAAATGTTGTGTGTGTAGGAAAATTTTTGTAATCATATTAAATGATAGATGATAAACCCATATTTTATATAGGTTCAATTCAAATTCTCCGAATCTAGCCGGTGGATATTCACCTGATATTTGGGTTTGGTGGTGTGAATATATAATAATTGATTTCCGAACGTGGACTTTTGTTTTTGATACGTTCTTTTGTTTACATAAAAAATATCTGAGCCTCTTTCTTTTCAGTCAAATTCCGATCTCTGTTTGCCATTTCGATTTCAACAGCCTCCATTATAGCCTTTTATTATTCGACAAGACAATCACTTTTAAAAATTTCAGTACGCTTGCACTATTTCTGTCCGTAACTTCTGACGGAGACCAATTCAAAACTAATTAGTGTTTCTCTTTTAAAGAATATAAAATTATATTATTTTTATTAAGATTATTATATTTTATAATAAGAGAAGTAGTTACAGAGTAAAAATTATATTGTGGTGAGAGAAAATAAATTTTTTAGTTTAAATATTAAATAAAATATAATAATTTTAACTAAAATAACTATATTTTAAAGGGAAATATTATTCTCCTTTTACGTGAGGTAACTTATCTCATTTTCTCTAACTTCGATTTTTACACCCTACTTTTTTCTTCTTTTTTCTTTTTTCTTACAATGGTGGGACCAACTCATTTTCTCTCTACCACATAAGATAGTTATCTTATGTGGAAGGAGATTAATAAAACCCTATTTTAAAAGAATAAATATTTTTTCCTTTTACAAAACATAAAAATTTGCTTTACATAATATATATATATATATATATATATATATATATATATATTTAATATCTGTTATATTGTAATAGATAAGATTATCTCTTATACACATATAAAAATGTGTGAAACGTATACTCATACATTTTTATATATGTGTAAAAATTACATAAGGTAGTGTTTGGTTGAAGGTTTATTTTGGGATTGATGGAAAAGTGTAAGTGGATATTGGAAAATATCACGTTTAGTTCAGGTTTTTTCAAAAAATACTAGGCAAATAGGATAGATGGGAAAATGACTTTTGTGTTGATTCTTGGATAAAATTCACTGTTACATAATACCACTTGAGATGTGGTATTTTGAGATAACTGAGAAAGTAAAAAAATAGGTACAAAGTTTTTCCCGAACATAGATTTTGCATATTTAAATAAATTTCTCTGGTAATATTTCGGTCAACCAAATAATTTTTTTTACATTTTCCTACCAAACTCACTTTCCAACCATTTCCCTATCAATTATATTTTCCTAGAAAAAAAATATTTCTCCCGAACTAAATACTGGCTAAGAGACATCAAATCCATATGTATTATATCTAAATGAGTAATAGTGAATGCGGTATAACTTAACAAAATATTTGTTATTTAAACCGTACCATATATGCACTCATTTTTTTTGTTTTTGGTTTAGATATATGCACTCATTTAATTAAGAGATACGTGTGTTTAGATTTTAATAAAATGCTATCATATTCAATGTAAAGGTAAACCATTGTGTAGTAATAAAGTTGATTTAGGTAGTTGAAAATATCACGATGATTAAATAAATAAATTGAAATGTTATAAAGTAGTCACGGTGACGTGGAACAAGATTTACTATAATTAGTCGAGTTCTGGTCCGATCTATGTCTCTCTACATAAAATTTTCAATAATTTTGTTCGTTTTCTATTTTTTATTATATTTTTTCTTATATAAATTTTTTTATTAATAAAAAGATAAGGATCATATTATTCAAATATAATTTCTCATATTATATCAGATAAAATTATTTCGTATAACTGACAAAAAAATGGATATGACCTATTAAGAAAAAGAGAAAAAATAAATAAATAAATCCACTTGGTTTTCTGTCTGCATGGACACTATATTCCCCTCATTTATATACTACCATGAGGATCCTAGCAAAGAGTAAAACATTAATGTTTCTTATTTTGTAGAAGATAAATTTATTTTCTATACACATATAAAAGTATATGGGGTCATGTGGATTAATATGAAAAGAAGGGAGGGAAAAGAAAAATATAAACCCCACATATTTTATGTGTGTATAGAAAATAAATTTGAATTAAAATATTCTCATGTAACATGAAAAGAATATCTTCTCCTATACAAACAACAAACACGTGGTCTATTGAAAAGAGAAAAGAAAAGAAAAATCAATGGGACACATGCATGTTTGTTGTGTGTATAAAAGAAAAAATTCTTCTTATGTAACATAGAAATCTTTAATACAATAAAATTATCTCCTAAACACTAAACCCTAAAATAAAAGACAAAAAAGTAATTATAATAAATTTATTATTACTTATTTAAGTTCTGCTGATTTAATTAATATTATCACTTCCTCCCAAACTAATTAGATCAGCTGTCTCTGAATATGGACCAAAATAAAAAATAAGTTCTATTAATTTAATATTTTTCTCTCATAACATTATTGTTGGCGTCATAAAAAAAATCAAATGTGTATTTTTAACATATTCTTTTTTTTTTTAAAACAAATATAGTAATTAAGGAATGATGTAAAGAAAATGGTTTGGAAGAAATTTTCAGGAAAATATTCTATTTATCGTCAATTTCACTTTCAATTAATTAACTAATATAAAATTTCTTATTTATTAATTTTAAAACTTTCTTATTTATTAATTTTAAAACTTTCTTAGTAGAATATGCAAAGAACCATTATACTGGTCACTGATGTCCACATTAATTTTGTAAATAACCATTTTAACTCAAAAATTTAAGTTATTCATATTAATAATTTTATATTAATATATCTAAGTGAAAATTAACGGTTTTGGTGTTATGGTAACATTTTTGTTTGTTTTTCTTTTATCTTCGTCTGTATTGGAAACTAATACAATTGAGTTAAATTAAAGGTTTTACCTTAATTTTTAGAGAAATTAATGCCAACAACACTGAAAAGCAATATTTGATCTTAAACAACATAAAAAAATTCAAATTATGAAGAAGGATTATACAAAATTCATTTAGAGAGAAAAAATATTAGATTTTATGGAATGGATATATAAAACAATTACAAAGAAATTTGCAAAAGGTAATTACTTGTTAATGAGAAGTAAATAGTTATATATGAAATTATATGTTAAATACATGAAGTAAAGATAAAAATGTGAATGGCTATTTTTTGTAGACTCGTTATTTGTTCTTTGTGAATGAATTGAAGTTCTATATTAGATATATGGAGTTAAACAAAAATGTATAAATTGTTATTGCTTGTTACTCAATGGTTATTTGTTGGCCACTGAATGATTAACAATCGCAAATACTTATACATGAAGTTATCAAAAAATTGTAAAATAGTAACTATTGTATGAATGGATGATTGTTGCTTTTATCAATACTTTTTTTATCCACTAAGGAAACCTCTCTAAATAAATTTTATGTAATCCTTTTTGAAAATTTAATATGATAGCCCCTATTTTATACTAAGATTTAATATTTATGGAGTGTGTTTAAAGGGCTGAAGTTAGCTTGAGAGGCAGATTTCAAAAGTGTTTTAGTTGAAAATGACTGTCAGACAGTCATTGCATTATTTTTTAAGGAAGACAATGAAGCTCGAATACGAGCATTTGTTCGTCCTCATTGGAATGTTATTTTTGCATGTTTTACGGGAAGACAACCAGTGCGCAGACTGGTTGGCAAATTATCTGTTGGTACACCTAGAGCTGCTTGATGAAGCTCATTTTTCTGACACAGAGCTACGGTGTCATCTCCAGGCTGACAGTAGGGGTGTGGTTTTTGTCAGGCATGCGTAGACTCATTAGAAGCTCCCCCGACTTTCTTTCTTTTTTCTCTGTGTTTCTTTTTCTTTGTTTTTTGTCTTTACTTTAATATATATAAAAAAAATTAATATTTATTCTTAACTTTACGGTTATTCACATTAATTTTGCCTAGTTTTGTTCATTCACACGTTTGGAATGAGTTGAGTATGATGTAAACACACACACATATATATATATATATAGGAGTAAACATTTATGCAGCCATTTTAGATAAGCTTATCTATAGCTATCCTTTATAACTATGTTCTCCTGGGAGAACATAGTTATAACATTAAAAGTAGCTTTTTTTCTCTCTCCTCATTTACTTTTCAGAACCTGTCTGCTGACGTGGAGAGAAAAAAAAAAGCAACTTTAATGTTATAACTATGTTCTCCCGGAAGAACATAGTTATAAATACCGTTGTAGATAAAATTATCTAAAGTGGCTATAGAAATATTTTATATATATATATAATTTTTTAAGAGTTATTTTAATGGTAAAAGTTTATAACCTATATATATGCTTGCTTATTGTGATATTTATATATTACTATGTCGATTTGTTGAACGTCAACGAAGTATCTTACTTATTTCCATTAAATCAATATAAATATGAAATTTTAAGGTGAATTTATGAATGAGCTAGAAAAATAAAAGCATTTGGATTATACAAGTTATTGCCATTACTTTATGGGCAAGAAAAGAAAAAGAGAATTACTTTGAAGCAGATTACGCTAAGTCAATTTCAATGCAATATATCCTTCAATGCAATATATCCTCCAAGAATAGCTAAGACAAGTATGTCATGTTAATAAAAACCGTTATCATGACATAGATCTTAATCCATATGACATCCAAAATCAAACATTTGAGGATCCAATTGATATAGGGAAAGTTATAGGGACTATAAACTAAAATCTCATATGATTAGTTCGATTTGACAAATGGGTTGGTAAAGAGGACGACTCAATGATTTAGGCAGACGCATAAGAGAAGTTTGGTGGGTGCCCACTTTGGTTGATGCCTGTAGAATAATCCTGCATCCAGCTCAATAACTACTTGGCACTGACAAGGATCCAACTTGGTTATTAGTATTACTATAGAACTACATTGTCGGGAACAGTCACAATATATGCATGCTCCCATTGCTTTTTAACAAGGTCAAAACTCTAAACCAATCTAACTGAGGTAATTGGTTCAAACTAAAACCGTACATGTCCACCTAAGTAAGTGGCTAACAAGGAATATCAAGTCCAAAACAACAGTAAAACCATTTATAGTAATAAATTATGTGGCATAGAATTACGTTTTCAAATTTTTTGTTGCCATGAAGCTTCTCTCAACTTTAGAAAAAGGTCTTGGTTTGATTTTCATGTATCACATTTAAAAGGAGTTTAAATATCTTCATCTCTGACTCATCCCGTATTCTGAATTATTATCATAGCTAGTTCAAAAAATCAAAATTTATGTGAATACCGGAGGAAACCAACTCGCCTCGAGGAGATAATTATTAGAGTTGAGTTAACTTAAAAAAAAACAATTTAGGAACTATTTTATATTGATCAGCAGCCCATGTGAAATCTGAAAAGGGAGCAAACTACAGCTTTGTAGTGGCAAATTCTTAAGCCGCTATCTCTTTTTGCCTTCCAACTGGCTCTCATCGAAACCTTTTCCATGCTAGTTCTGTGTTAATTATAGCATAGATAAAATTTATATTCCCTTGCCACATCGAGTTGACGGAAAAACAATGAATGCTTGCTCCCTAATTGTGCGTGGATAAGATTTTATAATGCGTTCCACTGATTAGGAAGCTATCTAGGCTTCTCTTCAAATGTAGGTCCATATGCGTAATTGAATTTAGATTTTAAATGAGCATTTTGAAAATGAGACAAACAATAAATGGAAACGTGATTCAAGAAGGATGGTGCGTTTATTCATTACTCAAAACTCTTAGTTAAGTAATGTTATGTATGTTTTTTATGCAAGATATGTATTTTCCAAACTAGTTGCCAATTATCCAAATTAAATATCATCTCTTGGAATATGGTCATCCCCCATACAGTTAGTTTATATGAACTTTTGTATAAAGTTTAATTCTTTTACAGGTTGAACTTATAGATGATAAAATTTTATATTTACAAAAGAACTACTTTTTATATGAATAATTCTACAAATAATAATTATATAAATATGAACGTCACGTTTAAAATAGACCACAGAACTCCAAATATTAAGTGCAATGATACAATATCAACGCAAAACTGCCCTCTCACGTACGTAACGAGTCCGCATGCAATAAAATAATAGGACAAGGCCATTATTTAGAATCGAAGTTGCTATCTGACGTGGGGATGATATGAAAGCTGAAAGCACGTGACCAGAGAGGGTGGATTTTGTACTTACCAATTAAATTACTAATATTTGAAAAAATATCGCAACTAGTAGCACTGAAAAGAATTCATTCGAATCCTGCAAATTAAATTCAATCAATATCATTTCCTGGACTTCAATTTTTCTTTTCTATTCTAACATTTTTACACTTTTTATAACAAAATGAAAATTATTTCCCAAACTTCTAGGAGTAAGGATTCACATTTGTTGAGAAGTTATAAAAGGTTACATTTTTATATATTTCTTAGATTTGACAAAAAATTTACTTGAACTAACCTGCTGAAAAATAAATTATTTGATGAAACTGAAAAATACTTTATATCACAATACCTACGTAAGTTTTTTCTTTGACAAATTTTCCGAGAAAAAGGGTTACGAACCCAGGCTAAGACGGTACAAATCTAGGAAGAACACTTCCCTGATCATATTATCCATGAAAATATTGAAGCGAGCATCCAGTGAACTGCTAAACCACACAGTACCTCAACTATCTTCCCTCAATTTCAGCATTGATTTTTGAGCTTTTCCTACCAATTCAAAACCATGAGTCGCTTTTCTTTCAATTATTCTCCACTTTTTCTACGTTATTTCCTCCATTAATTACTCAGCTGATTTCCTTGTTAATATCTTCATGCCGATAATGGCGTGTTTTTTTTTTTTTTTTTTTTTTTGCGTTTTTAAAATTGTTTATATCTCTCTAAACTCACTAACAATTGCCTTTTTCTGGTTGTTTCACGATCTTTCTTCAACTTTCTAAATGCATTTCCCTTTTATTTGTTTTCATTCCCAACATTCATATCCTTATCAATAAGTAGCTTTTAGGTTTTGGTAGGATATGCTTCTTCTTTCTTTTTTTTAACTAGCAATAATTTAGGTTCCCCACCAGGCGTTGTGTCACGTTCACAATCTACAAATACGTTGCAAGCCCGTTAGCCAAGAGAATGTGTATACAGTATACTTATCTAAAAAGTAAACTCAGTAGTGACTTCACTATTATGTCTTGGTATAACCTCTCGAATATCATTTCTTTCAAATTGATTTAATTTTTCTTACCTAGCCAAAACTAATATTGCTGATCATAAATGGTTTCACCTATACTATCAATGGGCTAAGCTAACCCAATGCTAGCAAGTGGATTCGACACCATGTTTCAAACCAAAACATTAAGGTATTGGGTTCATGGATCTATTCACTTATATCCACTTCACTTAACCCATTATCAACTAATGTGTTACTCTTCACACTTGATTATCCCAAGTTCCCAACAATATACAGAACCTAAATGTTATGCTAGGGCATGTCAATGATGCAAGCATATAGGAGTGTGCCATGAATGAAGAAATGAAGTCTGTTATGCATAACATGACAATAATTTTCTAAATTATCAGAAGAAAATAAAGCTTTACGCAATATACAGGTATATCGAGTGAAAGAAGAACATGATGCTTCAAAAAGATAATGACCATAAATTATTTGTAAAAGGCTTCCAATAGAAATTAAGAAGGAATTGACCAACAAACATCCTTTCTTCAATTTGAAATTAACTACTAATCGATTTGTTTGGAGCATTGTAAAGAACCTTGGGATACACCACCTCAAAAGCTAGCTCAAAGGGTGGGAGTGCCCAAGGCCTTATAAACTCCATATCAGTTGCACATACAACCAACGTGGGACTATATATCTCAACACGCCCCCTCACACAAGAGCCCATTGGGCTTGAAGAGTGAACAATGCAACAGGCCCAGTCTACCTGTGCTAAGAAACGCCACAAGAGAAAGTGGGGGCGGCGAAGCTCTGATACCATGTAAAGAACCTTGGGATACACCACCCCAAAAGCTAGTTCAAAGGGTGGGAGTGTCCAAGGCCTTATAAACTCCATATTAGTTGCACATACAACCAATGTGAGACTATATATCTCAACAAGCATTGTAGAAGCATAGAATTTTCATTTCGAGTAGCTAGATGTGAAAGTAGATTTTCTCGATGATGCTTTAGAAGAGAAGACGAACATGCAACAACCAGATATGTACGATATCAATGAGATCTTTGTTTCGTTATGTGGGATCAATAGCGGACCCAAAAAATTTTATTTATGTCTGCGCATTTAGTAGCGTTGAATTTTCTTTTAAATTTTTTTAAATGCATTAAAAAACAAAAAAAAAATATGAACAATAAAAGAAAAAAAAAGTTCAACTTAACATAAAAAAATAATAATCAAGAGTCAACTAAGCTATCATAATTTCAAGCAATGATTTTTTGTTAAGTTTTTTATTTGTGTATCGATGCAAAATAATCTTGTCCTATTTTTTATTATTATTTTAATATTAAATATAATTATATATCACAAGTGAGGGTAAAGATTTTTACATTATGAGTTGTACAACATTTCATAGAAACTCCAATAAGTTTCAATATTTTTGGTTGTAAAGCCAACTTTATAAAAGATGCATGGGTAGACATTAATATATAAAATATGTGTCATAATGTATAAAATGAGGGTAAAATTGGTTGATTTGAAACATTAATATAAAATTAATATAAATCTTGTGTAAAGACTTGAAATATGTTGTTGTTCAAGTCTTTACATTTCATTTGATATTTCATAGAAATAAGTTCCAAGTCTTTTCATTATGAGTTGTTCAAGTCTTTATATAAAGTAAACTCCAACATCTCATAAAGCCAACATTCCCACAAAAACTTGTGTCTGCAAGTGCCCACACTTACAATAGTGTGGGACCGCCATTGTGTGGGATGATATCTAATATATATTATCTTCAATGCCGTTTTTGTGAGATTTGGCTAGAACAAGAGGGGATGAGAACTTGCAATCACTCCAATGCTCAAGTCAGTGTTTGATTGATGAACTTAACTATATGGAGAAAAGATGGTCTTACATGAACTTAAGCCTCTTCTTTTATAGTTTGCGGCATAACCTTTTTGTTGGTTTATCATGTTGTCATCGCGACATAATTGATGTCTCCTTATTGGTTGGTTTGGGTGGCTTTTCTTGCCTACCTTTCATGCAGAATCCCTCTTGATAGGTTATGTTGCTTAGCATTAGCTGGAAGCTTATCTTGGCCATTCAACCATTGGTTATTGAGGAGGTTTATCACTCATAGATTGTTGGTAATTTAGTTGTTTGTTTTATGGGACCGTGTGATTTCGTGTATGTATTTCTTACATGTTTTCTTATGGATTAGGTCTTTACTTTGAGCCTTTGAACTAAGAGTTAAAAACTTCTCATGTTACATCAGAAGAATTTCTTCTCCTACACACACAACAAACATGTGGTTCACATTAAAGACTTTTTCTCTTTCCTCTTTTCAATGGACCGACATATTTATTGTGTATATAAGAGAAGATATTCTTATATAACATGAGAAGTATTTAACCCTTGAACTAATTAATGTTTGGTCGTTGTTTCATTGCGTCCTTCATGTCTTCTAATACTGGTCCAGATTAGGGATATCCAAACCAATTCAAACCGTGGTGACCAAATCGATAACCGAATTAACGGACAATCGAAAACCGGAAAAAAGAGAGCAAAATTTAATCGGATTGGATCGATTTTCGGTTTGGTAAGTGAAAATCGATCCAATCCAAACCGCGATCGAATGAATCCCCAACCTTACCTTATACCTACTTGGGCCTATTCCTCAATCATAGCCCAAAAATCATATAGCAAAATTCCAAACACATGACTCGTTAACTCATCTTGTTGGAGAAATTGGGTTGTGCTTGATCTATGTTATGCTTTTTTTTGGGTAAGATACATCATATATATATATATATATATATATATATATATATATTAGTAGGCTACATCATATATTTTTATTGCATGTGTTATTGTTGTACATCAGCTCCTCTGTAGGATTAAAATTTGGATTAGTCCATATCTCAGGCAACCACATTGTAATTTTTTTGTTAGAGGTAAAAGATGGTAATTCAATTTTTTGTTGCACTATATTAAAAATTAGATTATCGTTTATTGATGCCTCTGGATTGCACAATAATCATTCTACAAACTGTAACACCCCGTGTATACCCGGTTTGTTATCATATCATCGTATTAAGCAGCGCTTAATTAAAACGCGGAACTAACTTTTTACTTTTAATTATGGCGTCATTATCTTTAGCCAAGTTGATTACTTAATCCTTTTTCAAAACATTGTCTGTATGTAAATTACAATAAAGCTAAATACACTGAATAACCTCATAATATAAATAGCTGAGTATCTAAATCTCGGAACTACAACATGTAGTCCGAACCATAATCCTGGTACATTATACAACTCAAATCTAAATCAACATAGTCAATCAATGTGGCATGGACAATCCTCATGTTCACCAAATAAAGCAACAAAGCCCAACAGAGTCTCAACAACAAAAACATAATAATAAAAATAGAACATGTCAGCATCCAAGCACAACAGTATAAACAACATATATCTCAACTCATCTCCGGCCTCTTGCCGCCCGAGGTATCAACCCCCGAGTTACCTGAACCTGAAAATGTGCCCCAAACGTGGGGTGAGATCTCTATACAGAAATCTCAGTAAGACAAGGGGTCCTCAAGGATCTCTCCACCCCAAGCTCACTTACATGTGCAATATAAGTTCTAAAAGCAGTAAAACAATATAAGTTCCAAAATCAGTGCAATGCAACAGATAATCATGTCATGTGTCAAAATATCCTACTGGCCAGAGAAAAGCCAGAATTACATACGTCTATAACCTACAATCAGTGCAAGACACCGCTTGCACCCACCCACAGAATCACCATATCGTATGACGTCACATACTCAGGTTTATCGTCTAGGTAAAACAACACATGCATATTATAAGGCACTTACACATAGCAGCTCAACAACATTTCAAATATTCAAACATGAAAACACATCATGCATATAGATCATCCCCCCATGGGGTATGGTGGAACCAACAATGGCTAACCGAGGACACGAAAGCTTACCTCTTAAGCAATCAATCCAAGCCAAGTCCACACTAGCTCTATGTCACCAAACAGCATAATCATAGTATGTTTATACAATTAATAATCATTAATATTCATTGTCCAAGGTTCCATTAAGTGATTAAGGCTTTCCAACTTGTTTTAGGTGATTTCGTGCAAATTCTGCAAGAGGTATTTGAATACTCCCCGATGAGTATTCGAATACTCCATGTCTCCAGAAAGTATCCGAATACTTTCACTAAGTTATTCGAATACCACATGGTATCCGAAACTTTTCTCATGGTATTCGAATACTACACAGTATCCAAATACAATTCCTACAGTATCCGAATACTACCCAGTATCTGAATACTTCTTCTAAGGTATCCAAATACTTTTCTTCCCAGAAAAGTATCTCAATACTCCTTCAATGAGTATTCGATTACCCCTTGATAAGTATTCGAATACTACACGAAAAGCATTCGAATACTTATCAGACAAAATGCAGAAATTCGTGCATTCTCTGCATAAGTCCCATTTTAATGATTCTTCTACGACTTGGAGTCCTATAACTCCCCAAACAGTTGTTCATTTATGTATTTTAAGCAGGGTTCATCAACCTTTAACTTGAATGATCAAAGTTTAACCCTTTAATGACTCACACAAGCTCAAATCATGAAAATACAAAAGAGGTGATCATGGTTTACCTCCAAGGCTCAAAACTCAGAAAATCACAGTAATATGGAGCCCTCTATATAGTACTAAGGTTCAACCACTCCAAAGCTACGAAAATGTACTTCAAGCTTGGACCTTTCTCCCTCAAAATAGTTTCTTGAAGCACCAAGTGCTAAGAAAATGACTCCCTCGCAACCAACTAAGGAACTCAGCCCTCAACTCACACTAAGACATCAGCTACCACTCAGAAATGGAAAACATTTCACCCTCCAATGGCTTAAGCACACTCACACAAGGAGTCTTTGTGAAGAAATCAAGAAGAATGGAGGTCTCAAGAGGCTTCAATGGAGAGGGAAGGTGGAGACAAGGTGGAGGAAGGTGGGAGCAGCTCAAGAAATCAGAAACTCACGTAGAGGCTTAAGGTTTCTGACCTAGGGCTTTGTGCCCCTTGCTATAATATACGCATTAAGTTAATTTCATTGTATTAGCACTAATAGCTACGCTTATCATTTTAATCCCAAACTTTGGATTTTGAACCTAGCCATTTTTCTAGGATTTGTCATATTTTTATTTTATTTTTGACAGCACTTTGTCGATACGCACTTTTACGTAGCCGCTATCAGTTCTGACGCCAGTTCTCATTATTTTAACTCCAAACTTGTTATACCAGTTTTATATATTATTCTAGTAGTATATACATACTTTTTCATAATTTTCCGGGATACTTCATCGGAACACATCTATACCGTGAGCAGAACAAGTATCTGCACTTTTCGTCAGAAAAACGACTTTCAACATTATTAATCATTTACCATAATTATTTAAGCATTCTCATAATTGTTAGGGTCAGTTATGGATTTATCTCATAATTAATTAATTAAATTCCTAATTTAACGGTACGGGTACTTACACAAACTTTACAAAGTAAATACATACAAAAGATATATTATTTGCACAATAATCATCATATAAACTTTAGACTTTTCAAAAAATCATAAATTGATCCAATCCAAATCGAATAAAATTGGATTGGATTGGATCAGATTTGAAAAAAAAATCCAAACCGAATAGATGATTACATGATCAAACCGAAGAGATTTGATCAGATGATTTTTGCTTCCAAAACTGATCTAATCCAGATTAGGAACACCCTTAGTCCAGATCAATCACCAAACCATATTAAATATGTTTTCTCTCATTATTTTATTATTGTATATCTTATGTTTTGATATTTTTTTCTCTGGTTCTATTAATCCCAAGATCCTAAAAATTAAAGAGAGCACCTAGTTTTTCTCAATATCCGTATTAAATAATGGGATTTGATTTTCTCATTTTGCATGAGAATTCAATTCTCATGTTGTGACTCAACTAGTGGTGGACCCCATATTTATTAAAAAAAAGAAAAGAAAAGCTTTGCACGCAAATCGAAAGGTCACTAACATGAGAGTTGAATTCTCATGCAAATGAGAAAAAGTTTTCCCTTAAATATTGTATGTCACTATTTTGCAAAACTATTTTTTTAACTCTGATATCTAACAAATCCCACATTCTAACATAGTTATAGTTATGCAGTAAGATGATCTCACTAGATAATTTTCCATTCTTTATTATTATTATATAAAATTTCAGAATTAAAATAATATTTAAAACTATTTTTTTTGACCTTTTCACTTTTTCTTTTCTTTTTCTTCTATTCTCGCCCATAATAATAGCTAATGATGACCCATCATAAACAGGTAAGCAACGATGCACCGACACCGACACGGGACATGGGACACGACACGACACGCCGACACATTAATTCTAAAAAATGTCATATTTCGACACGCTGGGACACGTTTTGATATTAAACAAAAATTTTAATATACATAATATAATTTATATTTAATACATATAACAGTCCATAATAAGTCATATAACCAATCAAATATTCAAATTTCATAACATAAATATAAACAAAAATAATTTTTCGTACTTTGTTAATCTTTCATGTCAAATTTCTTAACAAAAAAAATTATTTATAAATTATTATTTTTATATTTAATTAATAAAATAAAATTAAGACTAAAAAAACGTGTCATAGCGTTAACCGCGTGTCGAAAAAATATGTAGGAGTATTGACCGCATGTCGAACGCGTGTCAGAACGTGTCGGAGCGTGTCCGTGTCAGACACGTGTCCGACACGTTCTTTTTTTCAAAAAGTAGTGTGTCGGTGCATAGCAGCAGGTATGAACTCTAAATTAAGGTGTTTAAAAAAAACTCTAAATTAAAAAAAGTGCACGCTATGGCCACCGAATGAGCAGCACCAGCAAGCTAGCAAAATATTTTTGATACTACGGATATATCGAATATTTGGTATATTTTTTTATCAAATATGAAAAAAAAAGTAACACAATTATATTAGAGGTTTGAGGCTCTCATGCAACAGCAATACTTTCTCTTCTCCCGCAGATAGTAAATCATGGTTGGGCCCACCATGTGTAAGAACCCGCATCGTTAATTAAGGAATTTAATTAATTAATTATGAGAAAATAGGAAATGATGCCATAATTAACCCTAATAATTATTATAAGGCTTATATAAATATAGTAAGTGGTTAATTATGCTGAAAGTCGCTTTTCGGAAGAAAAGTGCAGATACCGGTTCTGCTAGTCAGTATAAATGCGTACCGAAAAAGTATCCCGGAAAATTAATATAAGTGCATGATAATGACTAGAATAATATATAGGACTTGTAAAACGAGTTTCAAGTTAAAATAATGAGAACTGGTGCCAGAACTGATACTGGCAATGGAAAAGCGCATACCGAAAAGGTGCTCGGAAAAATATAATAAAAATATGATAATTCTTGGAAAAATGTGTAGTTTCAGATTCCAAAGTTTGGGATTAAAATGCTAAACGTAGCTATTTTTGCTAATACTGTGTGTTAAGTGGGTATGTGGCTATATATACCTTTATTTATGGGCACAAAGCCCTAGACCCTTATTTTCCTACCTGACTTAGGCGGCTGGTGAGTCCCTTGATACTGTTCCATTGCCACTCTCCCCTTGTTCTTGGCAAAATTCCATCAAGAGGCAACTTTTCTTGGTTGTTCTTCCACCTCAACCTTGTAAACACTTGTAGTGAACCTTGTGAGGGTGTGAGACCACTCATCTCTGAGTAGTGGCTGCTGAGTTTGAGAGGTGCAAGGTGTCATTTTCGGATTTGTGGGAGAGAAGCCTTGTTTTGTCATTCTCGTGCTCCAAGTTGTGTACTTTGTGAAGAAAGACACAAGCTTGAGGTGTCAATTCGTGTACCTTTGTGTGCAGTACTGTGGGGTTGTGTTGGGAGCTCCAAGGAGGATTCTTTTCTGAGTTTAAACCTATTGGAGGTATTCATGATCATCCTTTGTTCATTTTGAGGGTTTAAGCTTGTTTAATCATTTAAAAAGAGAAACTTTAATCATTTGAGTAAAAGAAGGTGTTTCTGGGGTCCTAGCTTGTTGGTGGTTATCTGTTTAGGGAGTCATTGGACTCCCAATCGCTTTTGGACCTTTAAATTTGGATTTATGCAGAGGTTGGCTCGAATTTCTGCATTCTGTTGAAGAAGTATTCGAATACTTTTCGTGAGTATTCGAATACTTGTTCATCAGGTAGTCGAATACTCATTGCTGAGTATTGGGATACTTTTCTGGGAAGAAAAGTATTCGAATACCTTTGAAGAAGTATTCGAATACTGGAAAGTATTCGAATACAGTGAGGTTTGGTATTCAGATACTGGGGTTAAAAGTATTCGGATACTTTGTAGTATGCGAATACTTAAGTGAAAGTAATCGAATACTTTCTGGAGAGCTGGAATATTCGAATACTACTCGTGGAGTATTCGAATACTTTCTGCAGAAACAACATGTAATGAGTAAGAAAAACCTAATCACTTAGTGTAATATGTGCTATGATTATTGATGATTAATTATGGTATGGGCAGATTGTGATTGTGTTGTTTGTGGGCCTTGAGCTTGTGTGGACTCTTGGCATTGGATAGTTAGCTTGCGAGGTAAGCTTTCGTGTCCTCGGTTTAGCCATGTTGTGGTTCCACCATGTCCCATGGGGGTATGGTTATATGCATGTTGTGTTACATGCTTTTGATGTTTTAGAAATATTGTTGTGCTATTATATGCAATGTGCCTTGTTGATATGCATGGAGGTGTTCCACCTATACGGTAAGCCTGAGTATGTAGAACATACAATATGGTGAGGTTGTGGGTGAGGTGCAAGCAGTGTTCCTTGTACTACATGTAGGCATAGACGTATTCCTACATTTCTATGGCCAGTAGAATAGTGATTACACACATGTCATAGATATCTGTTGCACTACATAGTTTTGAGAACTTATATTGATAAATGTTTTTAGAACTTATATTGCACATGAAGTGAGCTTGGGGTGGAAGATCCTTGAGGACCCCTTGTCTTACTGAGATTTCTTGTCTAGAGATCTCACCCCACGTTTGCGGAATGCTTATTTCAGGGTCAGGTAATGTTGAGACCTCAGGCGGTAGGAGGCCGGAGCTGAGTTAGATATTGATGATATTGCTGACTTGTTGGATGCTGGATATGCATGCTGTTTTTATAAGTTTCGTTCTATGTTTATGATTATCTTGTTGAGACGTTGTTGATTTGGTGAGTATGGGGATTGTCCATGGCACGTAGACTTGTTATGTCTTGCTTTTATTAGAGTTTTATTAATGTATCAGGATATTGTCCGGATTACGTGATGTAATGTCGTGACTTAGATACTCACTTTATATATTATATTGAGATATTTCAGTAGATGTCTTATTGCAATTTACATTCAGGCGATATTTTATGAAAGTGATTAAATAATCAACTTGACTAAGTTTAATGACGTCATAATTGAAAAGAAAACGAATATTCCGCATTTTTAATTAAGCGTAGCTTAATGCGATGTAATGATAACACTACCGGATATATATGGGATGTTACACCATGCATTTTGAAAAACAAAATAAAAAATTAAACAAATTTTTTTTTCTATGTCTATGACATAAGAACACACTTCTCCTATGAAAGGAGAAGTGTTTTTCCCATTATATTATTCTTAATTTTATGATTATTTTCTGTCGTATCCTCTTTTTTTTCCTTTTAGAAAAAGGAATACATACTTCTTGGAGCATTGAAAATGTACTCGTAACGTAGAGTAAGTACCAGCTAAAAAGGTATACAAATCCATCACTGTGCATATTATTAAGTTGCGAGGATAATTTGCTCTGAAATCTGACCAAAACTCTGAAGTAGAAGAAATATAAAATGAAGATGATTGATGCCATGTGTATTTTTGGATAATAACAATAACAATGATAATAATAATAATTACAATAATACATTTTTGTGGATACCCTATTGCCATTTGCGCGCATAGCCGTAGCTAGCGCACTTGTATGTGCACCTGGTTGGACATGGCGATGCATGTCACTGTGTATCTATGTACTACTTCTTGTTTTCATATGCTTTCTAATGCAGAAGCATATCCATCTCCTAATTATTTGTTAGTTAAGCTAGTGGTTTCTGATTCATCTTAATAAAATTATAAAATAATTTTATGAAGTTTATATATGTAAAGTCAACTTTATCATTGGCCCTAGATAAGATTTTGATTTTTTATTTTATTTTGATTTGTTAATATAGAAATGACTAGAAGTTGGAAACAGGGATTGGAGGGAACTTCATCGGTAACTTTAGAAATACTGGAAATAAAAGAAAAAAAGAAAACAACATTGCAAAAGGAAGAAAGGACGAAGATATTTTGTAATCAAAATAGAAAAAAGGACGAAGATATTTCGCCCTTCCCCTCCAATACGCAGTCCTTTTATTTATTCCCTTTGGCAACTAGAGTTTCATCTTTTTATCATGTTTTGATCCCTTTCTCTTGTTACCCTAAGGTTTATTTTGGTGAATCTTGAGGATAAAATGAGAAGAAAAAATAGCCATAAATATCAAAAGGTAAATGCTTTTACAAACATATGTTAAGATTGGAATAGGCTCGACACCTAGGTTTCCTGCTTGATCGTGACCAATCGATTTATCATACAAGCTTTTATGATCTGTCTTCCAAAATTAAATGCATATAAAAGTTATTCGGTGAATAAATACCTGATTTTCTATTTTCGTTTCAGATCCATGTGTCACTTAGTTAAGCGTGTGAGTATAACCGTCAGCTGGATTTTGTGCTTGACATATAAAACAAACAGTACGCGTTATAATATTTCTTTTTATTTGGGTTAAGAACATGAACATATTCTATGTTCTTAATAGATATCACTTTGTATGGGAAAAAACACACTGTGTGCGTCCTGCTGATCCATCCATAGAGCTCACCGAATATGCATAACCGATGCTTGAGAGTAAAATACCCAATGAATGGCGTAGATCAAAAAGTGAATAATGTAACAATTGATCAATTTTGGATTTAAATTTTACATTTTTAGTATTTTTTGTTATCATCTAATAAAATATTAACACATCATTAACAAATGATAATTATTATAAAATATATCATTTTATTTATGTGAAAAAAGTTTTTTTATTTTAAAAGATATAATTTCATGTCATTTTAAGTAAAATAATATGTACTGAAATACTGTCATTTTATTTAAAATAATATAAAATTGTGTCGGATACGGTGATTCAAGTCAATAAGACAAAAAAGAGAAAATGTTGGTGTAATTTGACACTACAATTGGAGGGGAATTTTGTACGAACAGCGGCGCCAGCTATAGCATAACCATAGACTATCTAAGTCATAAAATAATATTCTTCTTGCCTATTTGAACAGCATCAACAATGCAGAACCAAACATTCAAGTAGAATCAGAAACCCATTGCTGATATTGAATTTCCAGTCTGTTCAAGAAATTAGCAAAATAAGTTCAAAGAGTATATTGACAAGACTTAACAAAAAAGATATTCAAGATTATATACTTGGTAAATTTTTCTGGCTAGTTTACATTCGGGGGAGGGGCCCCACCTGCTTAATTTGTGGTTATTATAATTTTTTCTTTCTTAATCACGAGGGATCACCATCATCAACAAAGATAGGCCAACTTTTTTTTAGCAGTGAAATGGAATGTATTCAGCAGATGGTTCGTTAACTGCACATCATTAAGTCCCTTTCATTCCGCATACTATATAAATTGTTCTTTGAAGTTTGAACCTTCAAATAATTCTTGGCGATGGGGTGAATGAGAACAATAAAATTCTATATTCTGTGCCCGGAGGATGACTTATTTTGTCCTTTTAATGTATAATCTGATTAACAGTGTTATATTTATAAATTTTTTATTTACAAACTCTTATAAATTATACCGTGTTTATACTGTGCATTTCGAGAAATATGAATACTAAGTATGTATTTTGGCAAAATGATTTCTGTCGCCGCTGTACCTACCGCTAGTCAGGATCCGCGTGCGGATCCTAGGATACGGCACTGGATCTTTGTTTTTTGTTTTTTTTTTTAAAAACACCGTGGGACCCATTTTTCTGTGTCAGCTATAGCGAGTGTTATCTACGCCAGCTGCAGAAATGATAAGCCCATGTATTTTTTGGATTAAATATTTGTATTTTTTAGAGTATATAGTGTTTGGAAAGTACAAATATTTAAGTGTGCATTTCCCGGATTAAGTGTTTATATTCTCCGAAATATATAACGTAGTTTGCAAAAGAAAAGTTTGTAAATACAACTTAAATCTTGATACACATACTTGTTTGCCGTAGAAGACAAACAAATTGTAATAATAATGAATATAATATAATGGATTTCACCATACCCTATATACAAGCAAGAATGAAAAACTTTGCTCAAACAAGCATCGAAATTTATTTTTGCTTTCTTCATACTTCAGGGGGAGACCAAAATAATGTTTTCTTTCTAAAAATAGTAAAGCATGAGACAACAGTTACAATGAACTTAATCTGCGGTTTGCCAATTAAATTCACATATCTCTAGAAAATGGAAGCCACATCATCAAGAGCAGAGCACTTCATTTAGTTATGTTATTTAAGGCATTATTGGAATCTATAATGCTTTACCAACATAAAAGCAGAAGGCACTTAAAAAACAAAGAAGGAACATAGCCAACATATTCTAGATAACATGAAATTTTAAGTGACACGTAGGAAATATGTCAAAGACAAATCTAGTGCCATCTATGATCTACCGCTTACATCAGAGGTAGTAGCAAATGTGTTCTGCATGTACCGTAAAATTAGCTTTTAGAGCTTGAAAATAAAAGGGAATTTTGAGTCGACAGTAGTATTAAGCAAGTTGAGAGAAAAGCTTGTTAATTTGAACAAAGTTTTGCGTCCACAAGTTTATTAGAGGCAGGAAGTTGAAGCACTTCCTCTCTCTTTCTCTTTCTCTCTTTTCTTAGTTTTCTATATTATATTTTCATATTCTTTTTTTTACCTAAATATTTTAAGCTTGCCACTAGGCATTCAACCGAACTCTCAAGGTACTATAAGTAGAGCATCCTCAAGGGTCTTCTAAGTGGTACACAAACTTCATTTCATCTCATCTCATTACATAGAAAAGAACTAAACATGGCAGAGAGCCTTCGTTTGGCCGTTGCTGTTATTGGTATTTCTTTGTTCATTCCTTAGTTTCTTAGCATTTTTTATTACTATGAGTCTTCAACAAAAAATGACCCATTTGGGTGTTTCTTGCAGGGAATGTTGCCTCAGTTTCCCTTTATGCCGCACCAACGTATGTTATATAACCCACTGTTGTGTGTTCAAATACTCCACATCTATTTTCATCTTCTCCTTTTTATAGAATATAAAGCATTGACCTTTTCCATCATTTACTTGTGCAGGGTTACCTTCAAAAGGGTAATAAGGAAGAAAAGCACAGAGGAGTTTTCATGCATTCCTTACATAATAGCATTGTTGAACTGTCTCCTTTTCACTTGGTATGGATTACCTGTTGTGAGCAACAATTGGGAAAACTTCCCTCTGGTCACGGTTAATGCAGTTGGAATTGTTTTTGAGCTATCCTATGTTCTCATTTATTTCTGGTATGCTTCAGCCAAAGGAAAGGCAAGTTGTAGTATGGTCCACCACCGTCTTTTAAGCCTAACTTCTTCTCTTCATGCTTAAAAAATCTGACCAAAATTTCACACCTTGTTTTGTATCAAAATCAATGGATCAAAACCCAAGCAAAAACAATCATATGCATACAAGTTTTCATTATTAAAAAAAGAAAAAGAAAAGGGAATGGTCAATATTATTTTTATTATTCTAAAAATATTTGTCTTCACTCCACAAAGACTATTTGCATCAGCATGCATGCTTGCAGAAATACATAGATGGAAAAGTACTTAGTTTCTGAAACTCATAAGTTTTACAGGTGAATGTAGCCATGACAGCAATACCAGTTCTTATAGCGTTCTGCGCCATTGCTGTTGCATCAGCTTTTGCCTTCCCAGATCATAGGCACCGAAAGCTACTCGTTGGTAGCATAGGCTTGGGGGTTTCAATAACAATGTATGCATCCCCTTTGGTTGTAATGGTGAGTCATCTTTGTCTTCAAATATAAATTTTGGTTATAAGATTGCTGTTAACTTAAAAGGAAACAGAGAGACAGGGGAACAAAGTAGTTCAATTATACAATCTAATAATCCACATTAGTATTATAAGGAGAAATGCCTTTGACAAGTTTCTCCATTGATTATTGCAGAAGAAAGTGATACAAACAAAGAGTGTGGAATTCATGCCACTACCCTTATCTGTGTGCTCATTCTTAGCAAGTATACTGTGGATGCTTTATGGACTCCTCATTCGGGATATATTCGTTGCGGTTTGTATCATAGTAATTAATTATAAAATTTTCACAAATCTTAGGAAAATCTTGTAAATACTAAGGTTGTATTGCTCCACATGTGACAGGGACCAAGTGTGATTGGAACTCCCTTAGGCATTCTTCAACTCTTTCTCCACTGCAAATACTATAAAAGGAGAGTTATGGAAGAACCGAACATGGTGGACAAGCAGAAGGGGAACCTAGAGAAGGTGGACTTGGAAATGGGGGACATGGAGAAGAACGTGACAAATCCTAGTAATAATAACTCTTGATCCATGACTAGGTTGAAGATTTCAGTTAGTTCTTGTCAGATTCTGGTTTTTTATGTATGTTTGTTTCCTTAACAAAGAAAAGTTATCTACCTAGTCATTAGAGCTAGTGTGTTAACGGATGTATTCATCACACAATTTTAAGTCATAATTTCTAGTGCATGTCCCATTACACGTTTTTTTTTTTTTTTTGGAAACTGATTTTTGCCACTTAGTTATGTACTTATGTTTATGGATCACAGATACTTAAAAAAAAAAAGAGTAATATCTAAGTGAACATAAAAAAATTTAATAAAGCGCTTCAAATTTAACGACTGGGGAGTATTAATAACTATTTGGAAAGATTAAATGGTATTCAACAGATGAGAATATCTGTTGTAACACTGTTCTTGAGCAAAAATTTGAAGAAGCAAGAACTTGAAACATTAACTTTGTTACTAAGCTTTATTAATTATACAAATTAGTTATGTGTTTATTTAAATGTAAAATCTTCAGGGTAAGATCTATTTTTTTGAGTTGGGAACCAAAACAACACTCAGCTTAAAAATTGAGAGAGTAGCTGACACCCCTACCCTGAAATTGGAGCAAATGTGATTTGGTTAAAGCACATAAATCTAAATAAGGAATTTAAAATACCGACAGTATATGTGAAATGAATTACTGAGCTAATATTAAATTATCAAGGAATCAAATCCACTAACAGATTTGCAAAAATAATAATGCACCGATATTACAAGAGTAAAGAGTTCATATGCCAAAGCAGAGAAAAGAAACCAGCCAATTCTCAAGAAATAGACAATTCATAAATAAAGGCACCAGTTACTCAATGGTCACAACATTTTTTTCAGTACACATCGTGAGCAACGTTTTAAGACACTTACTTTTTTTTTTATTCTTGTCCTTTCTCCCCTTTTGCAAAACGGTTGGGGATTAGGGGAGTTCGGACTTCGGATTTTCTGAACTCGATGACATAAAAATAAAAAGTTGAACCGTATAATCATTCTCCTTGCTTAAAAAGTGTGTTTGGCAACACAAAGGGAATAGATATAAAGAGAATTTAGGTTGGATTCTTATCAAATACATTTTTTTGTGTGAGGGAGATGAAGGCTCCAAAAGAGTGGATCTTATATCATATTTCAACTCGAGAAATATTGATATGTTTCCCTTCAATTCCGAGACCACCATTGATAGGCTAACACTAGTCCATTACATTAAGTGGATCTGACACTATGTAACACTTCAAAATTTTAAAATATTGGATTCATGAATTCTCACACTTATATATACTTTATTTAATATAGGACTCCATCACACTTGAATATCTTAATATTTGAGAAGAGACAGTTTTTTTAAAATATGACTAAACCTCAGTGTTATTAAACTCGACCCGGGAATTGACCCGGTCAGAAATATATAAAAATATATATAAATATGAACATATAAATTTAATCGTATTCTCCATATCTAAAATGAATTAAACAAAGTTCACTAAATAAGCTAAAAAACACGAAGCACAAATAAATAAAAATACAAATTATTACTATGTTGATTTAAATTGCAACTCAGAATCCCTATAAACATACCTTTCAATGACATTAAACACATATTTTTCAAATTCATCTACATCAAAATGACATATGTTACATTCTCTTAATTTATTATTCCGCAAATTACTTCAGTATTGGAAGCTGTAATTTGATGTCTTTTAAAATAGTATGTTAGCAAATAAAATTACAAAAAGATTTTAAAATGAGGTCTACATTTTTTCTGACAAGACAAAATAATTTTGATTTTTTTGATCTTTTTATAAATGCATGACCCGATCGGGTCACCGATTTTGACCGGGTTTGGCTGGTTTTGTACCAGTTTGGCCGGGTTTTGATTGAGTTTGACCGAATCTGATGCATAACCGGTCTAATGCTTAATCCGAACCGGTCCAATGACCAATGCTTAAAGAAAAATTTTATAAATAAAAAATTGACAATAAATCAAACTTAAAACAAATATTAATCTTCCAAATATACCAACTTCCTTGAACACATTGACCATATTTGATGAATCATGAATTTAATTGAGACTTAATAATCAACTCATTAAGTATTCAGATCATATTTAATGGGCCAAATAATAAAACTTCTATTTGGAATTCGGTGTTTTAGTCTATACTTTCTTGGGCCCTTCAGCTAATGATTCAGCAATTATCTGACATTCAGAGTCACAAGGCTACTTTAATTAAATGCCTCTCTCTTCGATCGGGGGATTTGTCTCGTCCTTTCTCCGGCAGCGAAGTTCAATGCACCCGTTGTTTCAATGAGGGGCTAGCCTACAAAACTGTACCTCGAAAACAAGGTGACCGGAGGAGGTTGAATGAAGATACCTCCAGATTATAAAAAAAAAAAAGGTACAGACTTACTATCAGAAAGAAAATTGTCACAAAACGCGAAAAGGCTTAACAAAAAGCAAAGGCATAAGAAGTTATACCACCTGCCATAAAGTTTTATATTAAGATACTTACATGAATTCAGTTGTGGTAAATTGTCACGCTTACAAAAATTTAATATTTCATATTTAATCATATATTGACACATTAACTGAAATACTAAAATATTTCACAGTATTACTAATTAACTAACTAATAATACATTATCATCTGATAAATATAAAAAAAATTACACTTTATCATCTATAATACATTATCGTATCATTCAATTAACTTCACAGTTAAGAAAAAAATTCAAACTCATTAAACGAAAACTGCAGAAATTTTTTCATATTGCATTCTAATTAAATTGATAATATCCTTTCGGTTCTCATCAAATAACGAAGAATATCATGTCAAAAGGTGTAGACTGCAGTTTCCATTTGCATTCCACTGCTCAAATTTTCCCTGCACCCTTCCACTGCACGATTCCCAGACTCGTCTAATTTTTTAATTTTAGATTGTGTTTGGTACATATTATCTTAAAATATTGCTAGGCATTTGAAAGTGGATAAGTAGTTTGTCCATATTTAATAGAGATTATCAAAATATTTGTCTAGCTAACTCATTTGTCCAGTAATTAAACTTTGTACGTAAAATTGAACCAAAAATACGGTGCTTAAATCCTACTTCAACGGTGGTATTTGAGTGATAACCATCTAAGTGAAAAAGATGAATATGAGAGGTGCCAAAACTACCCTTTGTTTGCTGTGAAAAGTAGAACAAGATTTAAGTAGAAAATAAAAGCAACCCTTAATTATTATTTGCAGAAATGAGTGTGATGCTTTTGAGTATTGAGAAAAAAAGGTTTTTGTAATTTGATGACTTTAGGCAACAGTAGTTCTCATTAGGGTTATTTTGTAATTTTAATTTGGTTTCCCATCAATATTTTATCTTCAACCAAATATAGATTCAGGAAATTTTACTCAAATTTTCCAGTAATATTTTGTCCAACCAAATTATTATTTTTTAACTCTTTTACCTAACTCATTTTTCCTGCCGATAACTAAAAATATAACATTTTCTTAATAAAATTTTTTTTCCACATGTATCAAACGCTCCCTTTCCCCTAACAGACACATACAAGGGAAGTTCTTAGAACCCTGGTAATTTCGGAAAGTTTTTTAAGCGGTGGCACTAATGGGATTAGGGATGCCAAAAGTTGTGTACATTCTTGTTCACAGAAATGTCTTTTTCCAAGCGGTGGCATAACTTTTGGGGAAATGGAGGCTGATTCTTTGCACAATCTGCAGCACTCCAAAAGGACACTTAATTAACACTGCCAACTTTGATTTATGCCCATGAAATGCACATGGGTAGATATAGAACTTGTTAGTTGCCAGTGGCCAATATGTATAATCATAAACATACTCAAATTACATTATTTTTCTTTTAGGCCATCCTCATATATTATGAAGTTGTTTATGGAGTACGGATATTCTCATTCAAAATAGGATATTGTATTTATTAACTAAGGGCTCGTTTGATTTCAGTTTTTAAAGACAGTTTTTTAATTTTCATAATAAAAAAATAAAAAACCTATTTGGTAATGTTTATTTTGTAAAAAATATAATTGTTTTTTAGTTTTTACAATCAAATTCGGAAAACATGTATGGATTATTTTTTTTTGTGTTTTGATTTTTAATTTTCAAAAGAAAAAAATTGCAAATTTTTATTTCATTAACTAATTTATAAAACATTTTTAAGAAAAGAAAATTAAAAGTGAAAACACAAAAAAAATAATTTCGATATATTCTCTAAATTTTATTATAAAAAAATAATTACATATTTCAAAACTTTTTTTATAAAATAAACCTTATCAAACGAGTTTTTTTATTCTTTTTTAAAAATTTAAAAATCATTTTTTGAAACAGATTGCAAATATGTCTTCTTTTTTTTTGGATTGCTCCACTGGTATCCGGGGCTTCGCCCCGATTATGTTGAATCTGACTCGGGTAGGTTACCTAGCATTGGCAGGTGAGTCTCCCGGCGAGAATTTTCTGCAAATATGTCCTTGTTAATAGCAATTGTTTTCATTTTTCTCTTCTAGGTATTGACATGACAACAATTTAGCGCTACATCTTATTTCTATGAATGAATGTATCGAATTATGAATTCGACTTAAACACTTAAAATATTTTTGGTTGTTGATGTATATTTACTGGGGTGTAAATATGTCAGACAATCTGGCAGGGGCTTATATTAGATCAGATCTGACTTATTACATACAATTAAATAAAATAGATTTAGGCCTTAAAAAAAATCTATTTAAAAAGTAAGTCATATATTTTGTTTTACATGTCAGGCTTATAAGCCTATAAACAGGACTATACCATATTATTTATTTTAGATAAAATAAATAAATTATTATTTTAATAATTTTAAATAATAAAGTAATATTTTGTAATTATTTTTTTAAATTATTAAATACCTAATCAGTTTAAATAGGTTAACAGGCTCAAGTCAATATTTTTATTTTTTAAATATAAATTAGATCAAACTTATAATTTAAAGTTATACAAAACTAACTAATCAGATCAAACATAAAATATTTAACACAAACTATCATCTTTCAGCAAAGGTTAGCTTAGCCCAAACCCATAATTTTTGCCTTCTTTGATTAAAGCTCACGCTTTTTTATCCTTACATGCATGATTGCCAGCTAATTTGAAAGAATTCCCGAATGTGTCAACATGTATATTACGAATCACTTCGATACTGATTCAAACCTGCATGCATGTGCACCTTCAGAGATTCTGTACATATCAAAGGCAAATTTATATATAATATTTGAAATCCCATGAATCATGATAGCTCTTTCCACGCGGCTAGTCCGCAAGCTCTTGCAGTATGATTCTATTTTCTGGCTGAAATCACTTTGTGACACGTTATCATAACTAATTATGCTGTGCTTCAATTTCCAATGTCGTACTTCTTCCACATTCCACAACCTTGTTTTCCTTCGCATAATCCACATGACCATGAACAAAGGAATCTATATCGGCTCTATGCATGATATCCCCACCAAAGCGCAGTGTCAATTCACAATAAACGTACGACAGGAACAATAAAGTGCATTATCGTGTCATCTTGCATTTCACATGACTCAGTAGCATGATCTTCAGAACTGAGCATATATAAAAAAAGGTCATGAATTGAATAAAGAAACCGCCTTCTAAAATTCAAAATAAAGCTTAAGAATATTGAGTTTTTTTATATGTTACTCCAGAGATTTTAATATAATAAATTTCATTTTGCAATTTATAGAAATTGATTATTTGTACCAAATTACAAAAAAGAGAGAGAAGAAGATATGAATTGATTCGAAAATTTATTACTTAAGGAAGTTCATTTCGAAGGACAAACGAGAAACTTTCTCCCAATGTCTCTCTCTCTCTCTCTTTTTTGTATAAGAAAGACGAATTTCTCCCATTGTCTCTGAAACAAGTTTTTCCTAACAATAATCAAAATGCTAAAAATTTGAGCTTATTAAAAAAAATGGTGTGTTGTATTAAATTTGTATCAATAACTTTGTTTTTTTATTTACTCAAACATGTAGTAAAAATTTAAAAAAGAAGTCTTTTTTGTGTAAAGCTATATAATTTAGAAAATAATTAAGCGAAACTAGACATACAGTACTCGTCTGGTTTAATTTTTAACTCAACTCAAATCAAAATATATCTATGGTCTGGTCACTGGTGTGGCATTTTCTTCTCTAATAATGTACAAGAGAATGTTGCATGCAATATAGCCAGCACCTGTGAGTGTTTAGTTTCGCTTAATTATAGCCACCTCTAGGGGATTGTGATTCTCTGATTATGCCAAGGAAATAACCACCTTTAGGACTCTAGTGAAATACCTCCGGAGCTCTACCCGTGAATTGGATAGTGCTACGGGTTTTGAAAAGTTCTGTAAGATTATTGAATTGTCAAGCATTTCATAAAAAGTTTATTAATGAGTAAATGTAAATATAGTATGAACGTGCATGATTTACCTATTTGAAAGTGATTGTAAAGTTGCTAATACTCATGCGATTTTGATATGTAAACCAACTTTGAAATCATGATGTACATTATGAGTTTGCTTACAAAATTTGTATTTTGAAAGTTGTAGATTATTCTGACCGACCATAAATGCAAAATTTGAACTATGTCAAAGTTAGTCTCAAAGCTTTGGCTTATAATGAAATCATAAAATAAGAGTTAGGCAGTGGTAGATGTTCACTTTTATTCCGTATTGTTTGTTAGGGTAATATTAAATTACTAAGAGATTTGAACCCATGTATAAACTAGAAGAGATATATGATCAGAATTATCACTGTGTAATTATAAATATTAAAAACAGACTTACTTGATATGTATGAAATACACAGAATCAGAAGGATGAATAAATGTAGAATCAGAGGAATAAAATTCGAGCCCACAGAACGTGTCTCCTTAAGACAATTTGCCCCGCACTGATGCCAAAGGTTGATGGACACTTGTCTCCCAGGATAGAACAGATTTCGTCTGAAGAGTGGCGGCACTACCAGTTAACAGCCCAAACGAACACAACTGAATGCCAGAGGAAACTACACCAGAGTATGAAAAGGAATATGCAAAACCGGAAGGAGAAAAATTCCGGCAGAGTTTCAGTGCAGGAAAAATTGGATCTATTTTCTCAAGGTGTCAGTTTCTATAAATAGACACTGACCGGTCACGATGAACAGTCGCCGACGGCGAACGGGTGCGACCGGTGACCGTTCCGACGAACAGGTACAACCAGTGACCGATTCAGCGAGCAAACACAACCGGTGACCGATTCGCGAAAGGGAAGAACCGGTTCGGTTCAAAATTGCTCAAAAAACCGACGGGTAGAAACGTTTGGGTTCGAAATTTGGAGGGAAGCAACAGATTCATTTTTTGGACAGAATATTAAAAAATTATTTAATAAAAAATTATTTTTATTACAAACATATGAACCGAGCCGAGCCGGACAGATAACGGCGGCGCGCGCGCGTGGTGGACCAAAGCCCACCTAGCTCCTCCCCCTCCACAAAATGTGTAGTGACCCAAAGAGCCAATTCAGGAGAGTGAAGTGGGACCTTATAAACTCTCCAACTTCCTATTATTTGTTCAATGTGGGACTTTGTTAAAACCCACACACCACTTCAACTTCTCTCTTCTCTTTCCTTTATTAACCCATTTCTTATTCATAACCAATAGATCATTGTTCATTAATTCCAACATTGTTGTCTCAGAGCCGGCATTTCATAGCCCGGTCTCTCGGTCAAATAGCTTAGCTATTACTAGCCCGGCCCGCAGAAGTATTAGTGGACAAATAATAAATCAAAAACCAAATAGAGATAGGGAGGAACAGAGAATCTAGCAAGCACGGACACAACACTTTGTTTGAAAAATGCGTGTCAGACATCGACACGCGTGCGACACGCGTCAATATTTTTGGACACGTTGACTATCCCGACATGCGACTTTAACTGTATCCGACACGGTCAAAGGACAGAAATGTAAATATTTTGAAATTTTTATAAAATTAAAATAATTCTAAAATAAAATATAAGAAGAGGGAGAATGAAGAAGAATGCGAACGACAATGACCAACTTGTCGGCCATGAAGAAATGCCCTTCGGATCGGTCTGGTGGTTCGTCTATGCCGGGATCTCACGTTTCATCGTCTTCTTCGCCGGAATCATGTTCGGTCTGGGTTGGGTTGTAAAGAAATGATAATGAAAAGGGAGAAAAAGAAAAGAAGGGTTACTCGAGGTGAAGAAGAACGAGACTGGGTTGGGTTGTAAAGAAATGATAATGAAAAGGGAGAAAAAAAAGAAAAGAAAAGAAGGGTTACTGGAGGTGAAGAAGAACGAGAACGGAAATGATGCTTGTTGATGATGATGCTGCTCTCATAGATGACTGTTGATAATAAAAATCTGAGTTATGTGATTGTCTTCTTCTCAACCACTTATTTTTTAACCGTGGTTCTTATCCATGGTTAAGTTTTTGACCCCACTTAATGTTAGATGTGATGTGAGCATGTGACTAATAAATATGCCTTCTTGGACTCACCGCTTTGTTCCACTGTGACTGTGCTGCGGCCTACGAAGATCAGATTTTTTAAATGAAGACAATAATGACTTATAGACTATAGCATAGCAATTGTTGAGTTGTAGATTTTAAAAATTAATTATATAATTTTAATAGAATACGCATAATAATTTATAATATGGGATATTTATTATCACCGCTATTTTTACAAAAATAATATCAATTTCTTGTGACCCATATGTTATATGTATTAAATATAAATTATATTATATATATTAAAAATATTATTTAATATCAAAACGTGTCTTAACGTGTCGAAATTTAACATTTTTTAGAATTAACGTGTCGGAGTGTCGTGTAGTGCCGTATCCCGTGTCACGTGTCGGTGTCGGTGCATCATTGCAGAGAATACCAAAATTTTTATTGTGAAAAGTAAAAATCACGAGATCAAGTCTAGAAAATTTTCACTATGAATAATAGGATTACACAAAAATTCACTCTGCCTCAATAACTAGAGGACTTCACCCTCTAAAGAGATGGATTTGACAAGTATTTCAAACAAGTGTTTGCGATGATAGAAGTCTTAATCTACAAGCTGTTCTTCTTCTTCAGCAATGGAACTGAGTTTCTTCTTCAGAGGATCTTAGTCTCTCGTCTTTGACTTGCAATTCCTTTGCATTTATTTTTTCTAGATACCTCATTTTCTATCCCTAAGCAATGGCGATTAAGTCTAAACATCTCTTGTAAACAAGAGATTAGGGCAATCAAATGGACCGGCCACGGGTCCATCAAGAGTCACGGACCCCACACTTATCACCTTTTTGAGGGCACAAATAAATGATGGGAAATGCTAATGCTTTATATTACCTAAAAAGGAGATGATGAAAGCAGCTATGGGAGCATTATAATAATGGGTTATATAACATACGTTGGTGCAACATCAAGGGAAACTGAGGCAACATTACCTGCAAGAAACACCCAAATTGGTCTTTTTTGTTGAAGACTCACAGTAATGATGGTGAAGCCCAAGTAGATGGATCTGGATTTCTTCGTTACTAGAGTTTCAAGGCTTGTGGAAGTTTGAATACTAGTGCGATGCGCTACATGCTCAGGATCCATCTATTAGTAGCAGTATTTAATTTTTTTTGGGTGCTGTCAATGGGTTGACATTTATCAGTATACAATGTCATCATGGTATGAATAAATCAATACTCGTAATTGGTGAACTTGCAACAATTAATGGAAGTCCACGTTTGATTATAATTTGTGCAATTTCTTTACATTTGTTTGATATACCAAATACATGGCTTTTTGGCCACTGTAGCCCTTTATTAATAATTATTTACCAAATTGCCCTCGATTAGAAACTATTACGAAAAATTAACCCTCCAAACAAACATAACACCAATCTGCCCCTGTTTGACCGTTGACTACGAAGCATACCCGGGTACCCCACTTCATACCCGGGTATATTTTAAAAAAATCAACCATACCCGGGTATGTAGTGAGGTACCCGGGTATTGTTCTTCGATCTGGAAATTTTTTGAATTATTTACCCGGGTAGGTAATGGGGTACCCGGGTAGATTTCGCGAATAAGGTTTTTTAAAAGCCCCAGCAGCCCCCATTTGGAAAACCCACAAAGGGTACCCGGGTAGAGAGCTGCTGAAGTGCGATTTCGTCCATTCTGGGAGCACGTTTGATCGATCATCTCAAGACTTTGTCATCATCCTTGGCGCACGGTATGGGTTCCTTCTACCGATTGAAATTTCAAGATTTTTTATTTTTTTTCCGTTTGAATTTCTGATTCATCATAAAAATCGGCCTGACCTTGATGTAATCATGTATGCATTTTAATTTATTGCTTTGCGTATTGTTAATTTTCGTTTTCAAAATGCATTCTGATTTGTTGCTAATAAAAAACCCTAACCCTAACCCTAAACCTGTTTATCCATATTCTCTGAAATTGAATTTTTTTTTTAATTTTGTTTTACAGTGTTATTGCAT
Organism: Gastrolobium bilobum; assembly: GCF_033153095.1. NCBI lineage: Eukaryota > Viridiplantae > Streptophyta > Magnoliopsida > Fabales > Fabaceae > Gastrolobium > Gastrolobium bilobum. The sequence goes on along the minus strand of NW_026897100.1, from coordinate 234,449 downwards.
GGAGGACAGACGCGCTGGGAAGAAGAGAGCGATGAATACTGAAGGGAGGAGCAAGCACCGACATGATGTATCTTCCTCCTCTCAGCCCCAGGCTGTGCATCAGGCTCCGGACCTGCCGTTCGGATATTTATTTGAGGATGACGCTGGTGCACACGAGCAGTTTGTGAAGTTTTTCATGAGCCGAAAAATTTGTGAGCCGAAATCACTGGATTCAGCGTTCTTCAATTTGGAGCGGTTCGACATAGTCCCACTTCTTCAGCAAACACATTTGCTGGTGCTTGCGGAGATGAGGTGCCCGTACTCAGAGGTCATGGTGCGAGCATTCTACCAGAACCTGGGCTATGTGCATGGTGAGCTAACTTCCCGTGTATGCGGGATTGATATCATCCTTACTGCTCCTATGTGGACAGAGTTGCTGGGATTTGACTTCGACGGTGAGACAGGGTCAGCACTATATGACGGAGACAGCCATCATATATTTGGTGGTTATGATAGGGAGGCTGTTGTGGCTGAGACCAGGAGGGCAGATGCAGAGGCCGGACAATTTGCTCATTATCCTGTCAGCAATTTGTCTGTGTCTGGCCGCATACTTCATTATGTGGTGACCCACATTATTTTCCAGCGCCCTCATAATCATTCGAAGGTGCTGGAAGGTGACTTTGTGATATTGTGGGCCCTCCTTCACCATATTAAGGTGAACTGGAGGCACTACATATGCATCTTGATGTGGAAGGCGGCCAAGTCAAAAAAGGCTGAATTGCCATTTGCATTCCTGGTCCAGAAGATTTTGCACAGATTTGGTGTTCCTATGGCAACTGAGACCATGAAGACAACCACAGGATGGAATGCCATCTTTGGGGAGCGCCTTTTGAAGCAATGCGGGATTATGCAGAGCCCAGCAGGTGTGTGGTACTGGAAGAATGCACCTGAATCACCAGAGGTCCCCCTTCAGCACGATGCTCAGATGGAGGATGCAGGTGCAGGTAAATGTTTTTTGGATTTAGGGTAGCAGTAGGGTTAATATTTTTGCATCATCCACATTTTAATGTCTACTTTTTATGATGTTGATGCAGGACTTGAAGATGATGACTCAGATGATGTTGTCCATGCTGTTGATCCCACTCCTGCACGTCGCAGCTGCACACGGCGACCACCAGGTCCACCATCACTTGAGGGGGGATGGACAGCTCCTGAGGGAGGATGGACATTTGATCATGTGATGGCCTCCATGTATCGCTTGACATGTGGACAGGACGCCATGATGAGTGAGTTTAGGGGCTACAGACAGAGTACAAGCAAGTGGCGAACAACGATGGAAAGCAGGATGACACGCTTGGAGGGTGGATCAACAAGGGGTCATGACATAGGTGATGAGGCTGTTGAGGACGACGACGATGATGAGGATGACGATGATGACCAGGATACACATTCGGATTCCAGGCAGTAGGGTTTAGGGTGACATGGCTGGGGTAGATTTGATTTATGTATTTTGTTAGGCTGTATGTTGGATCTTAATGTATGTATGCAGCCCATTTTTTGGTGGTATAGGGTTTTATCTGATGATGTTCCCGTGTAGTTTTTTAAATATATGAAGAACCCAGTTATGAAATTTGGTGTTATCTGACTTGTACTGTATTTTCCAAGTTTTGAATGAATTCTGAAGTAAATTCGATGTCTGTTATTAACGTGCATACCTCGTAATTTCATTCGTCCACATCAACCTATCTGATTACAGTATGTGCCCAATTCTGCGGTCAACAAGTCATCCTGTATCTTATTATCAAATAACAATCCATGAAATTGCCAAAAAAAGGGTTGATCAGCTGCTGAGTTAGCAAAACCAACTGGTCTACCCGGGTAACTCGTACTGATATACCCGGGTACATACTACCCGGGTAAACCAGTACGAGTTACCCGGGTAGGCCAGTTGGTTTTGCTAACTCAGCAGCTGATCAACCCTTTTTTTGGCAATTTCAATGAGTCTCGTCTACTACGACACCCATATGTGACTCATAATGGTTGTAATGGAACATGGTTTAGGTTCGTGGGATCGTTTAATACCATAACCAAATGGTAGACATACGACCTGTCAAACGTACATTTCATACAACAAAAGACTTAATCTTTGAAGCAAAGGGTAATGTCTACCATAACCATTAGAAAATATTACAATACAGTGGATGTCCTCTCACTATGAAAAACAATACATAAAAGCATAGTCATTACAAAACAAAGTCATGTATGATTACACGTAACAACGAAAGGTCATGCTTGTCTTAGCCTCGATGGACATGTATGAATGTTATGTCCAACTTGCTTGCAATGCTTACATCTGCTCTGACTGCTCGATGGTTGAGACTCAACCCAATCCATCTCATTCTGAATCCTTGAAGACTTTGGTCTTCCTTTTGCGCGTACCAACCTTACATCCGGAATTACGGTAGGCTCAACAACCGATGGAATCAACATTTCATTGCCAATAGGATACCAGTGTGCAGCATATACTTTAGTAATGGTTGGAATTTTGAAAACAGGATCCGAAATATAGATCTGTCTGTATAAACCCGACGTTCGTCACAACATGGATTTGTATCAAGCTTGAACATATAACCTATATTCACCTGCGTCATATACGTCAGCCAATTGGGCAAGAATCCATAGGATTTCTCCCAGTCACCATACAACTTAACAATGGCTTTCATTTTTGCCTTCCAAGCCTTCCTGTACGTGATGTTGTATCCATATATTCCTTGTATCCTCTCTTGTATCAGAACTGGTTTTGTAGCTGGATCTTCCTTTAACATGTCTGTAAAAAAAAACACAACTTTACCATATTCTCAATTAGAAGATTCGTTAAGTTCATGGTAGAATACATACTTATAATAGCCGCACAGATTACATCTGAGTCCAACTGTCTATGATCCTGTGAAAGGCCTTGATTCAGGCATGTGTGATCTTCACCCCATTTACGGACCACCCAATTAGCTCCCTTCTTGGGCTTGATTGCCCTCATAAACCATGGACATCCGTCAGTATGGTTTCTACATTTCATAACAAAACTGGACTCGTCACTTTTTTCGACTATGGCTGTCCTGCGCCCCTTCATACAATGTATCTTCACAACATGTTGCATTTCTGGTTTGGAGCCAAATTCTTGTTGCACAAATAATGGATCTCCTAACTTCCAACCTCCGTGCAAGTCATCATCCCCATACAGGATCTTCAACTCGTCATTAGGGTGCGCCCAATTAATGAACGAATAATGTTGGCTTTCATTCCAAAATGACTCTACCGCAGTCCCTGCATCTAAAGCTTCATTGATTATTGTCTGAATCAATATCACCGAATATATATAATTTATTAAAGCAAATGTGAAAATTTAATAACTTACCGCTACTAACAGGGTCAACATGAAGTGATGAACTGACAGGATCAACATGAAGTGGTGAACTGACAGGATCAACATGAAGTGGTGACATGACTGGGGTACCCAGCCTTACAGCGCTCGTGTCAGCGTCAAAATTTTCATCCACGTCAGTGTCAGACGAATCACCCTGTGGAATAGCACTTTCAGATTCTCCCTCATCTTCGCTGTCCACATACTCCTCATCTTCATCGTCTTCATCCTCATCCATTGTTACCTGAGCAGGTGCAGATGACCGTACAATTGTATCTTCTTGACCAATACAGTGCGTAGTGGTTGTATGCACCGGTAACGATGAAGACTGACCAGCATCAAATTCAACATATATCTCAATCATTTTTAATACTTTCCATCCAACATACGCATCTGTGACGAACTCCACATCTTCATCATCATTGATATCGTTACCAATGTAGTATATTGTATCCATATCCACAACAGTCTCTAACCTGGCTATCATGCGGTGGATGGAATAGATGCCTTCTGACCCCATTTTTTGGAGAATTCTGTCCTTGAGTTCATTGCATGTAGTGCCCACTTTGATTTTTATCGTTTTTGTTTTTCCTTCAAATCGGACACCATTCGGACCTTCAAAATGCCTCCCATTGTAGTAAATAACTATAGGTACCATGATAGGACTTGAACTCATCTTTCACACGAAAATTTGGGTTTAGGTTTTGGGTTTGGATCTTGGTTCGGATTTTTTAACACAAAATGGAAATGTGGAGGTGTAATGCCAATGTCTTACCAAGATTAAGTTTTTTGAGATGATGAGATGAAATATATGTGTGATGCTTCGGAATAGAGACGTGAAGGGAAACTGATTTGGGGAGAAAAAACTCTACCTCGCAACAATGGCCGAAACCCTTGGTATTGGGTACCCTATTCGCGAAATCTACCTGGGTACCCCATTACCTACCCGGGTAAATAATTCAAAAAATTTCCAGATCGAAGAACAATACCCGGGTACCCCACTACATACCCGGGTATGGTTGATTTTTTTAAAATATACCCGGGTATGGAGTGGGGTACCCGGGTATGCTTCGTGGTCAACGGTCAAACAGGGGCAGATTGGTGTTATGTTTGTTTGGAGGGTTAATTTTTCGTAATAGTTTCTAATCGAGGGCAATTTGGTAAATAATTATTAATAAAGGGCTACAGTGGTCAAAATGCCCCAAATACATACCATATTGATAAACCTTTAGTTTATGTTGTTTTTATAGGTTAAATTAATATAAATTATTAAGTTGAACAAATGAAAACTAGGGTTTTAACATAAAATCATGAACATTATCTGATTTTGAATTAATTAAACTACATTTGCTATTTTTAAGGGATTTGATGACAAATGGAGTCAAAGATGAAGATATGGATAGATGGAGAGCAAAACAAAAAGATTTGAAGATCTTATCAAGATTCCCAAGTTGTTAAAGAGGAGGCTTAAGCCCCAATTAGCAAGCTAAAGCCTCCAAAAATCAGCAAATGGCCTCTGCCTAAGCAAGCTTAAGCCCCCAATTAGCAAGCTAAAGCCTCCTGTATAGGCAAAAATTGGTTCGGCCTTAGCAAGCTTAAGCCTATTCCAGCATGCTTAAGCTCGAGCCAAGAAGGAAGTTCAGATTCGAAGAGCAAGCTTAAGCTCGCTCCAGCAGGCTTAAGCACGCTCCAGCAGGCTTAAGCTCGCTCTAGCAAGCTTCAGCGCGAAGGTTACTTCTGAATTAGTAAATCAGCAAGCTTAAGCGCGAATGAGCAAGCTTAAGCTCCCTGAAAGATCCAACTTAAGCCCACTTGAGGAATCCACTTAGGGCACGAATTCTTTACCCTTAAAAACACATTTGGGGGTTCAGAATCATGAACTTTTCATATTCTAAGAGAGTCTTTGGTACTTGGAGGCAGAGGGAACGCGGAGAAACACTCGGTTCATGTTCGTGAGCAGCAAAGACGGATCAACATCAAGTCTGCACTGGGGATATTAAAGATTCACGAATCATCTATGGAGTTTGGGGGAGCTTTTATATTGTCTTTCATTCTTGATATTGCTATGTCTGGCTAGTTCTTTAAGTAGTTAGGGTTAGAGGGAATTTAATCAAATGATTATGCGTTGAACAATTCGTATGTTAATTTTCTTTTATATCATGAATGAAATTATCTATTTTTAATGCTTTATATAGGCTTGAATCTTATATATTGATCTTAGGTGAATGCATGACAATATGAATGTTGGTGTGTGATCCTTATCTGATAATTTCATCGTACGCTTTATGATTCTAGGGATAGATATAGAGTTTGCGTAATCTTTAAGATTCTTGAACTTAATGCTCACGTTCTTGGGGAATAACCGGAGAACTAGGGTTCTTCCAATATCGTGAAGGTTTAGGGTAACAAGGGATTGATCCCTAATTACATGCGAAAGAATTGATTCAATTGATACTAAGGACGATTAACATTAAGGAGGAATTCAACCATAATAAAGAGATTAAAGGAAATCGAACCCCTAGCTGCGTTCTTTTAAATTAGTAAATTCAATCTTTAATTTCTTGCCTTTAATTCTTGCAATTAATTAGTTTCGTCTTTTAAATTTCAAATTCAATTTCCGTTCCAAATACAATTTCGATTGTCCAACTAAATTTGCAATAGTGAACTAGTGCTTGAGTATAATCCTCGTGAGAACGATATCTTATTCAATCATTATATTACTTGTACGATCGGTGCAGTTGCCGTGAGTAACCCAACACATATCGAGGGATTCATTATCACAAAACCAAATACACACACCAAATTTTGTCTGTTATACCACATGCACACCAAAATTGTACATACCATACCAAATCCAATACTATATTTCACCAATGACTTTCAAATACATGCCATGTGCTAATTCCTTATGTAAGCCTACATCACTTGCACCCATCCCAGTCTACTTCCAAATACACACAAAAACAATGATAATGACCAACATGATAACTCCTAATACCCCAACACATTTTCGAACACATAATATCATTCTCCACCCTAACAAACTTCCTCATCTTCATGAATCATGACCAACTCATTCACTTTGCCTTCTTCCAACTCAGGAAACATCAAGTTATTATCAACATTATCCATCATCCAGCCACAATATGGCTTTATAACTTGCAAAACGGGCAATTAGTAGCATTCCAAAAAGGTGAAAATTGAAGTAAAATTACAAACTATCAAAACAATGGTGCCATATTATGAATATTTCTGTGTGTTTCTTCTTCCTCTACTGGGGTAATTATATACATAAATGAGGACTCTAGATCCATTACAAATTAACTGTCAATCAGCTATGAATAAGGAAATGAAATAACCTGTTACTATTTCTATTTAATACAAAACTCCTATGAATATGTAATTATGTAATCAATGATTAAAATTCCAACAAGTGTACAACTTAGCAAATATTATCTCATTTCAACACAAACCACACTTAATACATCATAATCAAATTCATCACCTTATAATATGGGCATGTGAAAAATAGTCTGTTTGGATCCATTCATGACAGATTTTGAAGCGTGGACTATGACATTCCTCCCACACCCACATTTAGGACCAGCACCCTCACTATGATGCTTTGATCCCATACCTTAAGTCACCCAATGGTTGCTTTTGTTCGCGCTTCAACACAGGCGAAATTCCCTCTTCAACATCACTCATCACTCTCAAACCCAAACATGTTCAAATTGTGATCTTCTAGTTTGATAGTAATGATGAAGAATTTCAGTGTTTGGGAACGAAGGTAACGATGAAAAAGATGAAGAATTAGTCGGGGTATACATAAACCAGTCCAATCCAATCCAAATAGCATATGCATTATTTTATTTATGAAGTTACTATACCCTCTATACTTATATATATGTATAATTTTGTTGTGCATTGCTTCTCATATACTATTACCATACACACAAATAGTGTATGTTGGTATTTATGGGTATTGAATTGATTTGAGAATATTTGATTTAAGCAAACTCAAATTTTGATATGCACTATTTTGCAGTCTTTTGCTTATTATAGAGTTACTTTACAAGCTCCAACGTGTTAAAATATATGCAAAAGAATTTTAGGTTGCTGCTTCATATTCGTTCCTTTTATTGATACTGTAAGTATGTATTGTCTTTGCCCTGTTACTTATATTCTTTTTGTGTTGAAGGATTTATTGATGTAAAATATGTAGAATTGAATTAATAAGTTGAGAAATCTGGAACAGAAAAAAAAAAAAAAGCAGAATATGAAAATTAGCTACATGTATTGGAGATTTTTTTTTTTGTTTTGGTGGAATGCATTGTGGAATTTTGAACAGACATATATTTTTTGTTTCACTGATAATTTATAATTTGGAGTTATGATTTTTGTATTGATAAATGTGACTACCAGTAATATCTATGATATAACTTATGAGAAAGATGGAACGAGTTATTTTATTTATTATTTTTTTTTCTATCACTTTAAAAGATCATTAGATTATAATTTTAATTAATATTTATCTTTCTCTTTTCTTTGAATTTTGATCTAATGATTTTTAGAGTGATAGATAAAAATAAATAAATAAAATGACAGATAGAATAACCTAAAAAAAATATAACGTCTCTTGAAAGGAAAACAAATATTATTATTATTGTTACGATTGAACTTCATCGTACACCATCGGGTTATCTTTATCTTCTGCTGCCGAGGGACGAAACAGCGACTGATTGGGAACCCTAATTTTGAGAACATCTCTAAAATCAGAGCTCTATCACCTCCAAATTATCAGGTAATTTATATCATTCCCTAATTTTGCCCTAATTGTTTTCTTCCTTCTTCTTTTCCCCTTTGTTTCGATCCTAATTCGACCATTTCTTTTCCTTTCCCAATTTTTTTTTTTAAAACTCTCATGCTGAATGGATCTTCGTAAGAGCATGCACATTTGCACAAATCATAACCTAAATTTTGTAGAACAAGATGTGTTCATTGTTCATGTGGCTCTCCGTGCGTGTGTATTTGGCAAGATTTCTTTTAGCTGTTTATAAACTTGGGTTGAGGTGAAACTTTCAAGTTGGGGATTGACAGGATTGTTTGGTTCGTTCAATCTTATGATGACATTAGCATGTGCTAGTTGTGGAGCTTGTTCTAACCTTGGATTTCCCAATCCGAACTGATCGTTGGGAAGTGAAATTGTTTTTTAGCGTGTTAATGAAATACTTGGATATTGTGCTTTCTCTCGTGATCAAATTTCACTTGTTAGCCTCTGGTTTTGTTGCTTTTCTATTTGTATGTTTACCCTTGCCAGGATTCCTCATAGTATTGTGACTGCTGGTTGCTGTGTAAGGTGTTAAATGCTAATGGAGAAATCTTAAGGAGTAAAATGACATATAGGAACAGAGGTGAAAACATTTCATTGCATTTATCTAATTGCTGCAAGTTTATCCTTAAATTATTATACTTTTGCTGTTGTGACTCCATGGGTTCCAAATTAGTCTAAATATTGGGGGTTGTGGAGGGTTGGATATTCTCCACCACAGGAACCAATTTGTTTGAAAAAATTCGTAGTAGGGAGACTAACTTTGACATACACACGCACTCATTTTTGTTCTTGACACTATATTGATGGGATGCTGGTGGAACATAAGGTTTGGACCTTTATAAAGCATGCTAACTAAATTATGAGGAACTGAACGTCTTCTATTGAAATTTTTTTTAGATAGAGACAATTATGCAGTATACATATGCTTCTATGATGGAATACCTGATTATGAAATGGATATTGTAGTCCAAGGGACTGCATATTTTTGTGGTTCCATTCAACAGGTTTAGTGTTATTGTCTGAAATGGCATCAGTGTCTAGTCAGCCACAGTTCCGTTACACCCAGACACCCTCAAAAGTGCTTCACTTGAGAAACTTGCCATGGGAGTGCACAGAGGAGGAACTGATTGAACTTGGGAAGCCATTTGGTAAAGTTGTGAACACAAAGTGCAATGTTGGAGCAAATCGAAATCAAGCTTTTATTGAATTTGTAAGTGGAATATGTTCTCTTTCTTCCTCTATTTTGTTTTTCCTTTTATAGGAAGCTACTGCTAGTAGTTATAAATCATATGTTGTAACCTGCAGGCAGACTTAAATCAAGCCATTGCAATGATATCATATCATGCCTCATCATCGGAGCCTGCTCAAGTACGGGGGAAAGCTGTGTATCTACAATATTCCAATAGGCAAGAAATAGTGAATAATAAAACTGCTGCAGATGTTGCTGGAAATGTACTTTTGGTAACAATTGAGGGTGCAGATGCACGCCTTGTCAGCATTGATGTTATGCACTTGGTAAGAAGCAATTGCATGTATGTCTTAGCTATATGCTAAAATTGTCATCATGTGGATGCTGGTCATTTAGTTTTGTGATTAGGTTTTGCTTTGTCAGGCTGTGGAAAAATTGTTGACATATATGTAAATGAATCAGCAGGCCCATGTCAAGGCAATATCTTCGATGGCAGCTTAGTGCTTTGGGAGAAAGAGCACATGTGTGTTTGTCTCCTTTCTCCTTTCCTTAACACTGCCTCTTTCTTCCCTATTCTTCCCCTCAACTCCTACCATTGTTGTAGACTTGTAGTTTAGGATGTTGCCATTCTTTTTTCATTTGTGCATCTGTGCTTCATATCTGAGGTGGCATTTTGCTTGTACTATGTCTACATTTAGTTTTGGACTCTCTGCTTTAAAGTTATTTAATTTGTGTATCCATTATTGTTTGTTTGTGTTTTAAACCTTTTGAGCTTTATTTGAAGTAAGTTAATTTCCCTTCTAAACTTGCCAATTGAATGCTGAGTTGTTATGTGACTTACAGTTGATGAGCAATCTATTTGAATTGAAGTGGCAAAATGAATAATACCACTACCTTCAAAATGTCAAATATAAGTATTGTTTTAGTTATATATTTTAAGCAGTTATTTATTTCCGAAAACCATGATCTAAATTGAATCACTCAGATAAATTATCCTCTACCACTTACCTCCCACCCCCATTTTCTGCACTTAACACTATAGCTTTGAAAACAATTGTTGTGATGGTTTCTTGATGCACCATTAACCCTCAGCATTTGCTTACAATGGTTTAATTCATCCGACACCAAAATATGCCTCAAAAGTAGTATTCTATTTGCATTTCAAGAAATATATAGATTTGCTTAAACATGAATTCTGATATTTATGTCTAATCATGGCTTTGTTTGTTAGTCCTTTTTTGTGTCCACAAAATGGTATTTGTTAGTTCATGTAGATGGGAATTGTTTTGCTTATATTTTTAAAATCTAGGTATGTTAACTTTCCCAGTTTTCTACAATGTACCTTAGATAGCACCTGATATTGTCCATTTCCTGGTTGATTAGTAAGATTCATCTTATTAAATATTGTTCTGAAAGTTAATTATTCACTGATGCAGGTTTTTTCAGCCTTTGGATTTGTGCACAAGATTACTACATTTGAGAAGACAGCAGGATTCCAGGTTTAATGATTGGTCACTCTTATCTATTATGGTTTTTTATTTTTATCCCATGAGCACAAACTTATTCTATATACAACTGTTTAGGCCCTGGTGCAATTCTCAGATGCAGAAACTGCCACTTCTGCAAAGGATGCTTTGGATGGAAGAAGCATACCCAGGTGACAGTTGTATTACTTTTTTGACATGGTATTTATTTCAACTGTGGTGGACACATAGCTGTTGATATGGTGCATGTCCTCAGACGGGTCAACTGTTAGACTTCACACTTTGGCTTTTGTTTATTTATTATGGAGTTTATATACTTTGTTTTTGCACTTGTTGTAATTGTGTAAATCATTAAATGTGAGAAAGATATAGTTTCCTGCATCATTTCAACTGGACCAATCATGAGTAGAAAATGTGCTAAGTTTGAGTTTGACTGCAAATTAGTAGTTGTACATTCATTAGCTCTGCTGATGAAGTTATATACCTTATGCATTATTATTGCTCAGTTGTTGTTCGTTTACGATAATTGATCTTTAATTTTGCCCCCCTTGGTATCAGGTACCTGCTCCCTGAGCATGTGGGACAATGCACCCTTAGGATCACATATTCTGGGCATTCAGACTTAAGTGTCAAGTTTCAAAGCCACAGAAGCAGGTATTACTGATTTCTTTGGTATCTTAGGCATACAGGAAACCAAGTTTTTGCAGAACCATTATTGTTTTTGATCTGTGTTCTTTCATTCCCCTGGTGGTTTTTAATTTATTGTTTGTCATGGGTATTGATTCTACATCTCACCCTGCATATAATTTTTTAGCCCCTTTATTTCTATGGTAATAATCTTTTTTTTTTTTAACTATTGTCGCTTTTTCTCTTGCTTCAGAGACTACACTAATCCTTACCTTCCTATTGCTCAATCAGCCATGGAGGGAAGTGGACAGGTAATGCTTTGATAGTTATTATTTCTCTGTTTTCTCTTTTGATTCATTTCAATGTGTAAATGAAGCTTTCCCAATTGCTTATTTTAACTTGATGTGCACTTCATGCAAGGTGTGCATACTACCACGGGGTTGCCATGCATGTTGACTTCCTTACTAAGGAATTTGTTTTTATAAATTTATTTACAATTTTTACAGTCCATGATGGGCTTGGATGGGAAGAGACTGGAGGCCGAAAGCAATGTCCTTCTGGCATCTATTGAGAACATGCAGTATGCAGTAACCTTGGATGTCTTACACATGGTACTGTAAGCTACCGTAGGCAGTTGCAAATTTTTGGCATTATTGATTAACAGTACTGTTTAGTTGATAAGATACTATTACTACCTTTTGTCTGCGTTCTGTGACAGGTTTTCTCTGCTTTTGGACCTGTCCAAAAGATTGCTATGTTTGATAAGAATGGTGGTTTGCAGGCTCTGATTCAATATCCAGGTTAGGTTAGGTTCTTTGAATAGCTTTACCCATCTCTGTTTAGATATATTATGTATGTACCATTGATTATTAGGGTTGTGCAAATTGGTGTGCTTATCAATATTCTCTCTGTTGCCTAGGTTTAAAAATTAAATTTGGGGTAAGTGTTCAAATGTGCTTCTCTGTTGCCTGGTTCTGTGAAAATCCGGTATTATGATTTACAAATTAATGGGGAAAAGGGAAAGTGTTACTGTGTGCCTTTGTGTATATATACTTTGCTGAATTCCCTTGTTTGCAGTTTTTTCCTTGGAGTTTCTGCCCCATATGATCTAAAATCTAATGTTACTTAAAAGTTAAAACTGTAAGTGGTTCCTCACTGAGATGATTCATTTTGGATTGAGATGTGTAAGAAAGATGCTACTCGAAGTACCTTCTTTTTCTTCTCACAATTTTCCTTTTAGATTAATAATTTTCCTAAGATTCACTGATTCTCCTAAGGATTATGGGTTTGTTACTTGCTGGGATTTCCCCAGAACTGTGTGCACCTGTCTGGCAGGTTTGATATTAAAACCAGGGTGGTGCTATAAATTTCATGTTAGGTAGGCCAAACACAATTAAATAATAAATTTTTAAAAGTTTTAGAATAATTTAAAGGGATGTCTTGAGCCTTGGGGGCTGTGGTCCCCACCAGCCTCCCACAGTTTCTGTCATTGAAACAAAAGTGGACCACATCCCCCCACGGGCTCTGTCATTGAAACAAAAGCTATCTATGCATTTACGAGTCTGCATGGTGATTTTGTCCTTATTGTTAAATAGAAACATTTTTCTTGTTTCATTTGATAATTAATGTTATGATATGTTTGAGATCTTGACATACAATGGATTACAGATATTCAAACTGCCGTTGTGGCCAAGGAAGCCTTGGAAGGACACTGCATATATGATGGAGGTTATTGCAAGCTCCACATCTCATTTTCTCGTCATACTGATCTTAGTATAAAGGTAACCAGCCTACAATGTCTGAAGCACTAGGTTTCATGTTATTTTACTAATACTTGGAAGAGTCTAGTGTAATAAAAAAAAAAAATAGAAATGAAATGATTATAGTGAATAGGAGATACAGTCTTGTCACTCTTGTGCGACTATGATAAAACAATGGTCCATCTGCTATATAAGCGAACATAGCCAGCTCTGTTTGTGGGATGCACAGTTTACTGAACACGAAACTTGAGACTCTTGTTTTGGACCTTAAGATATCGGGGTTGATGGAGGTGTTTCAATATAGGCTGAAACTTTCCAGGTTTCCCTTACTATCAAATGTTGTTGAATTTCTTGACTGCATTGACGTAAGGTTCCCTTCTCAAATTATTTCAACTTTGCTGTTCAGTGCTGGGTTTTCCTTTTTGTGTTTTCGGGGATGGTGGTGGCCCCTTCAGTTAGAATTGAATATAATCAAATCATTTTTCAAGCTTTCAGCAATTAAGAATCCATTTGTGGGTATTCACTTTTAAAATTTACTTCTATGATGTGTATGGGGGTTTAAATGTTTCAGTATTTGTGTGATTACAGGTCAATAATGATAGGAGTAGAGACTATACTATTCCTAATGCACCTGTAGTGAACACTCAGCCTTCAATTTTAGGGCAACATCCAGTTCCCATGACGGGTGCTCCTGCTCAACAATACAATGGACCTCAGTACGCTCCAATTACTGAGCAGACTATGATGCCTCATTCTCAGGCTGGATGGGGAACAGTTCCACCAATAGTACCTCAGTCTATGCCACAGATGCATAATAATCCTTACATGCCACCTGGTACAATGCCACAACAAACGGCCCCAGGAATGATGCAGTTTCCTAGTCGCATTCAATAGCATGCATCTCCCATGTCTCAAATAGACCAACAATTGGCTAGCAGAGTCAGCGCATCTGCAGAAGTGAGGATCACAATTTAATTCGGGTTTCCTATATGGGGAAACTGGCCTACATTTGCTGGCTTGATTCTGAATCTCATAGTATGTTTCTCCCTTGGTTGATTTTTAGATTTTGAATTTATGTAAGCAAGTGGTCAAGAACTTTTTCTTGGTTGGCAACTTTGAAACAACTACTCAATCTATTTTTCTTTTATTTTGATCTTTGTTCATGATTTCTAATGGCTTATTTTGGCACATGTTGCTCTTAAATTAATGATAAAAGTCAATGAAATAAACATTGTCAAATGTCAAAGGAATTTTACGGTAACTTTTATCCTTTGAGAATTTTAGACTCTCAGGTTCTAACTTTAGCGAATAGATCATTCCATTCAAGAAAGCAAAGATAAGGGATCAATTTCGGGAGGATTTCAAAAGAACTTCCTTCGACAAGGGTTTCTTTTGGTGATTTTTTCTTTTATCAATATCATAGCGTATACTTTTGAGCGATTGCAATTTTTTAAGCTTTGATTCATTTGTATTGCCAAAGTTATACAAATACTTTGAAACTATAAGGCCACTGGATAGTTAAGATCTTGCCCAACAACTGTCATGGATTGGAGACCATTTATTGAAACTATGTCATTTTGGAGGTTTGCATGGTGTTGGAAGCTTGACTTCAATCTAAATTTGTTTTTTTATAAAGAAAAGTAAGTCATTTGTGAAAATTGTTTTTAATACACCCATTGAAGACACAACAACCTCTGTTTGCTATTATGGTATCCTCACGAGTAGTGTACTTCGGCACAGGGTGTATTGTATTACATCACGTTATAGCCTCCAAAAATAATTGTTTCTCGTTAATTCCTTCATTTAATGTCTTACCTTTGTGGTCTCTATTGGGACACCTTTTGAGGTCCAAACTTTGTCCATTTCCTTATATGTGACACACCCTTTAGCTCTAAACCTGCAACGTCAATTAAATTAAAATAAAAATAAAAAAAATAAAAATAAAAAATCAACATTTTCAACAAGTGCCCCAGCTATCACTCAAAGTATGAATGAAATAGTGAAAAAAATCTGAAGCCGGCGCCAATTTCAGTCGTGGATAAGGTTCTACTTCTACGTCTTGTTCTTTCTCAAATGCTCTCTTTCTCTCTCTTAACTATTTCATACCCTCCTCTCTTTTCTTCCCACACAGAGAGAAGAGAAGAAGAAGAAGAAAGACAATAATTAAGGGATAAACATAAACCCTAACATAACAATGGCCACACTTCAAGCTTCCCTTCTTTCCAAACCTTCTCTTCCATTTCCATTCCCATTCCTCTCTCCAAACCACTCCACATTCTCCCTTCATCACATCTCTTTCAATCCAAGCTTCCACCATTCCACGCGACTCCGCCCGCGCGTCCCCTCCACCTCGCTCTGCACATTTCGCCCCGACAGCGTAAGTTCTCCGCCCGAACCGAACCCTGATCGTTCCGAACCGAAATCCGGTTCGGCATATGAGGAACCGGAAACCGGCACCGTTGACGGAGATGAAAGTTTAAATTTGACAGAAGAAAGTGCAATTGCGGTTTCAGATTTGAACGAATCGAAGCTCGAAGCGGAAAGGTCCGTGACTGTGGCGTGGAGTGGTGTTGATTTGGAGAGCAAAGGGAAGAGTGTGAATTTGGCTGGGAAGGAAGAGGAGGTTGTTGATGGTAGGTTACCGATCGTGGTGTTCTTTGTGGGACTGTGGGTGAGGGCGAGAGAAGGTGTGAAGAGGGCTTTCTCGGAATTCATTGATTGGTGGCCGTTTTGGAGGCAGGAGAAGCGTTTGGCGCGATTGATTGCAGAGGCCGACGCCAATCCTCAGGACGCTTCCAAACAGAGTGCTCTGTTTGTTGAGCTCAATAAGCACAGGTATGCCTGGCATTCAACGTGGAAACGATTTGGAAATTTGGAAATGTTGTTGAGCTTAATTCGTTAGGTTTAAGATTCAAATTGATGTCCAAATAATGAAGTGGGATAGAAGAAAATTTAAATGTTGTGTTTGGGAGAATGAATTTGAGTTTTATTGAAGAATGTAGAGAAAAAAAAAAATTTGACATTAGGGAAAATGCAGCGAGGTATACAATATTACTTCTTAGTTCTTTGACCCGGAAGTTTTGTGTTAAAGTTCGCCAGCATTTTTTTTTTTAATTTTTATTATTTTTTTCTAGTCCCGAGTCTGTCATCAAGCGATTTGAACAAAGAGACCGAGCTATAGACAGTAGAGGGGTTGCAGAATATCTTCGAGCTCTTGTGATCACTAATGCCATTGCTGAATATCTTCCAGATGAGGAATCTGGAAGACCTTCTGCCCTTCCTACCCTGGTAATTATTTTGAATAATTTGAATTCTTGTTCTTTTTGTTTTTCAATTTTCAGTTTGTATTACCATATTCTTAATACCTCATTTTTCATAAATGGAGGTGGAAGAGTGCACTAGGACCGAGTTTGACACAACTTTTTTTTTTAAGCTAAAAGCCACTTTTAAGTTAAAGTTAAAAAAATAAAGCTAAAAGTTGTTTGATAATTGTATAAAGTTGTTCTTAGAGTTTTGAAGGGAGAGAGATGAAATGATTTACTATTAGGGTAAATTATTACTATTTAGGGTAAATGATAACTTTATACATAAAACTTCAGAATAAGGGTAAAATTGGAAAATAAATGAGAACTTCAAAAAGCTTCTCTTGGGAGCTTTTAGCTTTTTCTTTTTTTCTTCATTATTAAAAAAAGTTCTTTTGTGATAAGAGCTTTTGTAAAATTATGTTTGGTTGAGCTTCTTCCTATAAGAGAAGCTAAAAATTAGAGTTCCCAAACAGATATTAGACATCTTGTTTGGTATCTGTTTGTTGATATTAGTCTGTCTAACATAAATTTTGTTTGTTTTATTTCCCACAAGTATGCTTGAAGAGGTTTGGACTTTTGTTGTAGTAGATAAATTCCATCTGTGACTGTTTTAATTGAACTGCTCAACCGATGTGTTTCATATCCTGATGTACTGCATTATTTGTTTGAAAGGATGTCTTATTCTTATCAAGTTGTAAGTTTTATGCAGCACTGTTCATCTAATTTTTAACTTTTGCATAGATTCCTATGCTAGAAAATTTATTTTTTTTGCTGATCAATGTTGTATTTTCCAGATTTGTTGATCATTATGATCCTAGTCTTATGATGCAAACTTGACATGATTGGTTATGTAAATTTGGACTATTTCTTTCTTCTTCTTTTTTCCACCTTGGTTTTGGATGATCTTATCTGAGCATATCCTGGATCTAGTGCCTCAATGCATACTTTTTGCATATGATATAGTCCTAATGGGAGTGTCAAGTGAAGGAATCAATGGTGAACTAGAGTTGGAGAAAAGCTTTGGAAGCACATGGTTTCCCATTAGGTGTAAGTAAAATGGAGTATATGGAATATAAGTTTAACACGTGCTCTAGCATTAGCTTAGAGATAAAAATTGGAGATCATATCATTCCACAAGTTGCAAGGTTTAAGTATTTTGATCTATTTGTTAGAGATGTGATAAAAGTATAAATATCATTCACATGCTTTAACCTAATAGCTTAATCTTTTGGAATAGTTGGTTCGTAATATGGTATTAGAGCCTATTCTTGAGTCGATTCTCTTTCTTCTCTCTCTTTCAACATGGTATCGGAGCCTTTATAATCAAGTGGTCTAGTTTGATTCTTGCCACTTATATTCTTTTAAAACAAAAAAATGTTGAAATTAAGCACAAGGTGAGTGGGCCTGTGTATTGTCTATATTTCAAGTTCAAAGTGCTCTTGCGTGAGGGAGAGCATTGGATATATTATTTAAGTATTAAAACCATTTATGTGCTTTTACCTAGTTGGTAGGATTCATGTTAGGTGGATGAAATGCAGGAATGCGTCAAGTGTTATTTGTGATTGAAATGTGCTTCTCAAGTTTTAAAGGGAAATTTTACTGCACAGACATAGGGCCTGTGATGCTGTATACTGTATAGTAGTTAATATTAGGCGGTAAAGAACCAACAAGAGCATAAAGTTAGTGTGCAGAGATGAGTATGTTGCAGCATATGAGTGAACATACAAGACAAGATAGGATCAGGAATGAATGCATTAGAGAACAATTAGGGGGTAATACTCTTTTTTATACGTATATACAAACTTTTAGTCAGTATTTCTCCCATATACATTTCTTGATCGGAATTATTTGATTTGCCCTCTTCTGTTGAAAATCCATCATAGAATTTATAATGGAGCCTAAAATATGATTCTTGTCATCCTATTCTTGCAATTTTTCCATTTGTTAACTTGAACTTTCTTTTGATGATAATTACTGCCTCATTTGACATTCTTAGTTCATAATTTACTTGTTTTATACCCTAGGCAACTTATGGTAAACATATTTTTCAGTTGCAAGAGTTGAAGCAGCGTGCATCAGGTAACTCAGATGATACATTTCTTAGCCCTGGAATTTCTGAGAAGCAGCCATTACATGTGGTTATGGTAAAAATTATTGCCAAAGACTTTCTCTATGCTTTATTTTTTAATGGTTAGCATTTTTAAATATATAGAAACTTTTCTTTTCTAAACCGGATTTTTTTTGTTTGTTCTTGGTATCTTATGAAGCTGTTTCCTCCTGCAGGTTGATCCAAAAGTATCAAACAAATCACGTTTTGCTCAGGAGCTTATCTCAACTATTTTGTTTACTGTAGCTGTGGGTTTGGTCTGGTGTGAGCCTTTAGTTTCCTTCTCTCTCTCTCTCTCACACACACACTCTCTCTCTCTCTCTCTCTCTCTCTCTCTCTTGTGCATAGCATTCACTCTTTGATTGTTGTGTACTTGCTTTGCTACTGTATATCCTGTCAGGTTTATGGGTGCTGCTGCACTTCAAAAATACATAGGAAGCTTGGGCGGGATTGGAACTTCAGGTGTTGGATCAAGTTCTTCCTATGCCCCAAAGGAGCTAAATAAGGAAGTGATGCCAGAAAAGGTTAACTTGTTAATCTGTTCTAACTGACTTAAACTGATTTCTATTACAATATGGAAAATGGATAATTCTTAATTTCTTTAAAATCAGATGATTGAATAGCTTAGAAATGGATAAGCTTCAAATTTGGGCTGTCAGTGTGCATTTTGGATGAGAAGATTTTAAGTGCAATAGGTTTATGAACAATGGCATGATATATAATATATGCGTAATCCTTTCTTTATCCAAATAAAATCGTCCTGGTTAATCATGCCATTACTTGCTATTTTGTGGACCAGTCAATTAGAAAGTTGGAAATTTTGGAAAATTTCACCACACCCATTAGTTCTGAAAGTATATCTAATACTATCAAGTGGGTCATTTAGAGTTTCTTTATTTTTTTTGTATGGGAGGTCTTGCATGTAGAATATATCAGCAAATTAGAAATTCTGCCATACCTCCTTTTCCCATCTTTTTTACATTTAAGGTCTCTCTTTCTCTCTTGTTGCAGAATGTAAAAACATTTAAGGATGTGAAAGGTTGTGACGATGCAAAGCAAGAACTTGAGGAAGTAGTAGAGTACCTAAAAAATCCATCTAAGTTTACACGCCTTGGAGGAAAGTTACCAAAGGTCTGAAGAGGTTATTTTGTCTTTTTTTTTTTATCCTGACAGCTTTTGTTCATATTTCTACTCTACATGCATAGGCTTCTTTTTTCCTAGTACGAAGACCTAATGTTCCATCACTTTTTATGAGAACTTAACATATTTAATCCATCTCCTTCTGCAAATTTTGTTGTTCATGGTAACAAACATGTTAGGTTATGGTCATCATAATGTTATATATAAGTATTCTCTTTATTTGTTTTCGTTGTATGCATGCTGATGAACTAGCTTGGCGTATTATAAGATACCGTGTTTCTCAATGTGCATTGGTTGTTACATTTTGTTCATAAAATGAGGCTAAGGCATTTCTCTTTTCAGGGGATTCTTTTGACAGGAGCACCTGGAACAGGAAAAACTCTGCTGGCCAAGGTCAGTTATTTTCCGTTTCGTCAGACATTTTTGTACAACATTTGCAAATTTATTGTCATAACTCTTGTTCAATTAAAACTTATTGGTCTTCTTCAATGTGCTTTTGTCATTCATTGTCATTCTTGATGTGCCACGCTGCCATTGTTATATGCTATTAGGAAGTTCATAGTACATAAATCTAGAGTTCTAGACTCTGGTTCTTGTCTCTCACTTTGATATTTTTTATGCACTTTGCATAATTCTTCTGTGCTGTAAATACAATCCTACTTTGTTGTCATCAAAATTTGAGTTAATCTATTCAAATTCGTAATTATTATGATCTGATAGTGTGTGCTTTATCTTGGACCTTGAAGGCTATTGCTGGAGAAGCTGGTGTTCCATTTTTCTATCGGGCAGGGTCTGAATTTGAGGAGATGTAAGTGTTTGGCTTTCTATATTTTTAATAGCTTAAATTTTGAGCATTACCACACGTTATATATAGGTTTGAGATCTAAAACAGGATATTGCATGCTATTATGCTAGAATATAATGAGGGTACATTATATGTTATCTTGAAAATTATGCATAAAGAATGCTGTTATATTGCAACTTTGTTAACAACAGTACAGTTGTCAATTGTAATACATACAATATGTTTCCAATGCTTTTCTGTTATTGATTACTAGATCTCATTTATTATTGCTTTCTAATGGGAACATACCCTTATCAACCATATGCCATAATGATATTGTTAACTCAGTAAGTGTCAGTCTTTTGTTAACAAGAAGCACTGCCTTTCTCTGGTCCCCTTTTCTTGGGGGGAGGGGGAGTATAGAACCATTTTGTAGAACTGGATGTATTATTTGTTGGTTAGATTCCTAAATTGAATTTGAGCTTCTTGACATATTGAACTCATGTTTGTTGTTAAGACATATGGAAAGATTTTTTTTTTATTTTTCTTTTGTTGTAGACTATATGAAAATAATTTAGTATCTCTGTCAAGGGCCCTCGATTTCCAGCTGACTGTGATGGAATTGGCTTTTTATGATCTCTATTGGAAGGGAATAAATCCAAATAATTGGAACAGGCAAAATATATAGTACAGAATGATGGGTTAATAACTGTAAATAACCAATTCAACCCAAAAGCTTAAGCTGGTGGGTGAGGGCTTTTTAATGGTTTTATATATCTCAACACGCCCCCTCACACGAGAGCCCATCGTGCTTGAAGGGTGAACAATGCACAGGTCCACCTACCTGTGCTAAGAAATTCCTCAAGAGAAAGTGGGGGGCGGTGAGGATCGAACTCGGGACACGAAACTCTGATACCATGTAAATAACCAATTCAACCCAAAAGCTTAAGCTGGTGGGTGAGGGCTTTTTAATGGTTTTATATATCTCAACAATAACATTCTAGAATTTCTTTATCTGTGAGATGTGTGTGACACTCTCTACCTTGGTAAATTAGATGCTCAAATGTTCTCATGTGATCTCTTAACAAAATGCTAAATTTAATCTTTGTTTGTTCAGGCAGTTGTGAGTTCATGGATGGATCTTTTGTGCTTGTACTTATATATATATATATATATATATATATATATATTGTAGCCATTTGTTATCACATTAAGGGATGTTGTTATATGTTGGTTGTTAGGGATGATAATTTTCATGTTGCTATTCATTCTCAGGTTTGTTGGAGTTGGTGCTCGACGTGTAAGATCCTTATTTCAAGCAGCCAAAAAGAAGGTTTGTTGCTTTTTGAAAATGGTCTCTGAAAACTGTCCATATTTGAGTTTACCCTGTACAACATGGTTCCTTTATTTGTTTCTGACTGTGGAACAATCATTTTTTGCCTCTATCTTTTTTGTAGGCTCCTTGTATCATCTTCATTGATGAAATTGATGCCGTTGGATCAACAAGGAAGCAGTGGGAGGGCCATACCAAGAAGACATTGCATCAACTACTTGTTGAAATGGATGGGTTTGAGCAGAATGAGGTATCTTTGAACAATTTGGAGTGCAATTAGTTCCTTTCTGCTTTTCCAAATTTATATATCTTTTTTATTTTGTAGGGAATAATCTTAATGGCTGCAACGAACTTGCCTGATATTCTTGATCCAGCTTTAACGAGGCCTGGTAGATTTGATCGGCATGTAAGTTCTTATATTCCTTTTTCATTTCCAGCAGAAGAAATTATTAAGAGAAAGGAGAGAAGTAGAAAAACGGATGATAATAAGCCCTCCTAGGATAAGAAAAAACAAACTAAACAAGAGACAAAGGAAAATAAAAAAGTATAGCTCAAAAATGTTTTCCATTTTCTCTGTCTATCCATTGAGGAAACCCTTTGAAAGAACCATGAGCTCTAACCCACGTGAAATCCAAAAAGACAACACATAGGGAAGAAGAATTGTCTGATAAAGCCTCTGGCATTTTGCTCATGCTACAAACCTGCAAGATGAGGATACTCCCAAAGGATCTTACACTCCTAACCAAAACCTCTAAAACATAATGAACAAAAATTGTCTGTGGAGCCTTGATAAATCCAATGTTCTTTGGTTATATAAAATGTTTGCTTTTATTTGGTGCCAGAATTTTCAAGGACAATATTATGATGTTGTTTATAGTATGTGATATAGTGATCTTCTTAATCTCTTTACGGTGTGTTGTAATTATAGGGTTTGCATAGGGAAGGAGGAAGAAAGAGAAAGGAGGCTCTCAATAATAATCTATTAGATTAATATGGTGTGATACAAAATACTAACATAGTGGTCCTATTTATACTAATAATTGGGTCAGGTACTACTTGTGTGTTATTAGTAATAAAGCCCATGCTCACTAATATAATAAGAATACTAACCCTAATAAGTTAAAAAGGAAAC
Source organism: Gastrolobium bilobum (assembly GCF_033153095.1). NCBI lineage: Eukaryota > Viridiplantae > Streptophyta > Magnoliopsida > Fabales > Fabaceae > Gastrolobium > Gastrolobium bilobum. Next base: position 211,357 of record NW_026897100.1, on the reverse strand, counting down.
AAGTCAGGAAATATAATGAAATTGGTTTGTAGTAGCAGCACTTGTACATGAAATGATTTAATTGTTAGTATAAACGAAGAGTATTAGGTTAAGGTATTGCGCAACATTCCACTATCAACCATATTTCAATTTACTACTTTTACCATCTTTCTTTCTTTTCCTTCTTCCCTAACCCTAAACCAATAATTCTCAACATAAACAAATTAGGAAATATAATGAAATCAAGAGAAACTTCTAAGATTGCTTCCTCAATTAGATGACAATATATTCTAAGGTTTTATAAAATATTAAAATTTTCTAAGATACAATAAAGATATAGTTATTATAAAATATTTTGTAGATATTCTAAATTGGTGCTCAGTTCATAGCTATTTTAGAGGGGTTTCTCTATTAGTCGTACAAAGGGACTGGCTAGCTTTGCTTACATGACATGCTTTTTCCTGTTGTGGTTTTTTTGAGCTTCCTTTTGGAGTATACTTCACTTGATTGTGAGCTAACTGGCTAGCTTTGCTTACATGACATGCTTTTTCCCGTTCTGGGTTTTTGATCTTCCTTTTGGAGTATACTTCACTTGATTGTGAGCTATTTCTAGATTTCATTTCGAATAAATTTTTGTGAGGCTCTTCAAGCGGTCAATTGACAAGATGACAAAATTAAGGCTCAAGGATCCTATGATCAGGTCTACATAGTAGGATATTATCTGCTCTGCTTTTGTGTGGCTTTCATTCTTTGCTCTAATAATTTATTCATTTTATCCAAAAATTAAAATTAAAATGTCTGCGAAGCAACCTTGCAATAAAGAATATCAAACTGTTGTCCTGAATGCAAAAGTTAGTTTGCTATTTATAATTTGGGAATTGCTATAGTACCCTTATGGGTGTTGTACCCAAGATGCGTTGTCAAGTATTAGTGATTGTTAATTTCACAATAAGTATTTAAAAATCTATTAAATATAAGTAACAACCAATGAAATACTTGAAAACTTACCTTGGGTACTAAACCCTCGGAAAAAAGTGGGTACTGGAGTAATGCCCATATAATGTAAAAGAAGACTAACAAATTCCCAATTCCAGATTGTTGTACCAAATCCAGATGTACGAGGTCGGCAAGAAATATTGGAACTCTACTTGCAAGATAAACCTATAGCTGATGATGTAGATATTAAAGCAATAGCTCGTGGTACCCCAGGATATAATGGTGCAGGTAAATTATTATTATATGTTTGACATTACTTATTTTTCATTAATGCAAATCTTATACTTCTTCAAGTTTCTGATTGATGTTCATTATTATATTTTCCCTTAAACTAGATCTTGCAAATCTCGTAAATGTTGCTGCCATTAAAGCTGCGGTTGAAGGTGCAGAGAAAATAACGGCTTCACAGTTGGAGTTTGCAAAAGACAGAATAATGATGGGTACAGAGCGGAAAACAATGTTTATATCAGAAGAGTCAAAGAAGGTAAGTTAGTATGCCAGGAAATTTGGTTTAGTACTTAAACTTATGGACTGCGGCCTTTGTTATTGACATAAACCATAGGTTTAACCATGTAAGTCACCTCATTTTAAACCTTATTTTCTTCTCTAAAATTTTACATGAAATGCAAATATGCAAGAGTAAGGCTGTATATAATCGACTCTTTTCTCTACCCTTGGGAGTTGGAGAGCCTTGTGCACCGGAATCTTTCCTTTTATAATCAGTGTATGCTGGTATTTTTAAATGTTTTCTCTATCCCAGTTTGCAATATTAAGTAAATTTTGTAAACTAATAACCTTTTGTTTATGGTTAATAAAAAATAATTTTGATGTATGGCCATTCATGAATGGGGAACCTTGACATCATGGTTGGTGTTATAGCCATGTGACCGGAAGATCATAGGTTCGATTCATGTAATCAGCCTCTTACAAATGTAGGGCTGCATAATATTAGGAATGGATCCTCTCATATCTCATTTAACATGACCAAATCATGTGGGACAATCTTAGCTGTTCTTAGACAAATCAATGGTAATAATAAGAGAGAAAGCGTTAGCATAGAGAGTGAGGAAAGAATAATGATTGATTTGTCCATGAATGGTTGAGATTGTCTCACATGACTTGTTTATATTAAAGAGACATGAGAGGATCCATTACCGCCTGCCGTAGACCCAAACAATGGGTCTGCCCCTTCTCTTCCTTGGATGCACAAGAGCTTTATAGCACCAGAATGCCCTTTTATGTATGCCCACTGGTATGTGTTAATATTGCTTACGAAAATTTCAGCTTACTGCTTATCATGAGAGCGGCCATGCAATTGTTGCCCTTAACACTGAGGCTGCACATCCAATTCACAAGGCAACAATCATGCCACGTGGATCTGCTTTAGGAATGGTTACTCAGCTTCCCTCAAGTGATGAGACATCAATAAGCAAGAAGCAATTGTTAGCTCGCCTTGATGTTTGTATGGGAGGAAGAGTTGCAGAAGAACTTATCTTTGGTCGGGATTATGTCACAACTGGAGCAAGTAGTGATCTTCACACGGCTACTGAGCTTGCCCATTACATGGTAATTTTCTCCTACCCCGTTTAGTGTCAAGTGCAGTCTTGGCATCTGTTGGACAAGAAGTCATTTTTATTTATAGCTTTTATCTTGTCTACATAGTATTCGAAACTCTGTGATTGTATATTCCTTTCAGTGCTGGTCAGTTGTTGCATGGAATATTCGCAGGTAGTAACAAAGTAATTACAACTTTCCTCTCACTAAAATTAGTAATTAGAAGTTTCTGCTGAAATTCTTGACGTATGTTTTCATTTCAAAATGAGCTTAAAATCCATTGCTTAAATCTGTTTTTTCTTTTTTTTCCCTCTCTGCGCAAGGTATCAAATTGTGGGATGAGTGATGAAATCGGGCCAGTTCATATAAAGGAGCGACCAAGCTCTGAAATGCAGTCACGTATTGATGCAGAGGCAAGTGTTGTGAATATATATCCTTTATAACATTTTGATGATGAAAAATCATGGGTTATTTGATTTCCTCTTCCAAAAAATGTTATTTTATCAAAAATAAAAGTCGTGATTCGACTTGAATTTTAACTGTTCTGTAGGTTGTGAGACTCCTTAGAGAAGCATATGATCGTGTGAAAGCCCTACTGAAGAAGGTTTGTCAAATTAAATTATTGTCTATATAACTCTTTTTCTTTAAAAGAAGAAACCTTTCTCTTTTCCCTTTTGGGGTGAGTGGATTCATTTAAATAAATAAATAAAAATTTCATTAAGATGAAGATAAGAAATTTCAAAATGTTTGGAAGATAAGGAATCCTCCGCCAAAAGGGCAAAACACAAAACTAAAAAAGAAAACATCAATAGAGCAAAGCTGCCAACCCCTCATCATATCTGTTCGAGTCTGTAGGTGGATTGTAATTCACTCTTCAAGCTTCCATGTAATTAAGGTCTGAAATTGCACCTGTAACATTTGATCATTAAATATGGTTTACATCTCTTTGAAAATTCTTTATGCCCGACATGGTGCCAAATATTATTTCGAGATTAGTGTGACATTAGCTTAGAATGCTCGAACATTAGTATACATCCCATGTATAACATCTATTAGAAGGTAGACAAGCTTATTTCCATCTATGATTTTCCCAAAAATTGAGAAGTGTAGTGATTAGTAGTTGAGAAGTCTTATACCTCCATATATTAATGAATAAGATTAACAAAATTATTTAGCTCACTACTAAGTCTGACTCTTAATATTTGTCTTTAGTGATTCAAGCAACTAGTGGACCAGAACACATTTTGTTCTTGCTGTGAAGGTGTTTTTGGTTTTTAAATCAAAATGACTGAACGATTGTCAAATGGATCTTAATGATTCTAACCCTGGAAAAAAGGATTTGAATGGTCCATTTATAGAATAAGCTTCAGGGCTTATTTTAGGCTGAGGATATTTGAAGCTTTGGAAAATTAGAACCGAAAGCTTTTTGGGTGCATGACATAACATTGATTAATAAAAATTGGCAACCTTGAATTATATAATGTATGGGACTCAACCGGAGTAACTTTTGACATTTCTTCAGCATGAGAAGGCATTACATGCACTGGCAAATGCGTTATTAGAGTATGAGACACTTAGTGCAGAAGAAATCCGGCGAATACTTCTTCCATATCGGGGAGGGAGACTGCCAGAGCAACAGGAACAAGAAGTAGCAGAAGAGGAGCTTGTGCTGGTGTAATATTTCTCTCCACTTCCTGTTTATTACTGTACTAATTATAGGGGAAGCTCTGTACAGTATACCTAGAAACCCTACAGGTATTTTTCTTAATCTAGTCTCTGCTGTTTCCCTGCTTTGTGCATGCTATTCTTGTCATAAGATGCTTATAGGAAGTAAGTTATACACCTTTGGATATCTCTGAAGGTCAGCTAGTCCTGCTTACAATGAAAAAGGTCAGCTATTAGAGTTTGATCGCCCTTGCTGAGGGCAATATTTTTTGGAGAGACTATGTAATTTGTAGAAAGACGTGTATTGGACATTTTGAGAATTGTGCTTAGTAACCTAAGCACTCTTCATTTTTTTAAAGAATTTGTTGTTAAACTGAGACCGAAGTGTCTGTTGGGTGTCGGCAAGGTTAGGTTGCTTCTGTAATTTATTTATTTTTTCACTAATAATTACGATGTCATTTGTTACCTATATTCAAGGATTTGTACAGAAAATGATAAGAACAAAAATGTCTCGTGATGATTGCAACTTTGCATAAGCTGTCCAGCATATACTCGTGAATTTACTTAAGCCGAAAATAATAGTTCATAGTGTTTGGTCAGAATCTTCATAGTTGAGAGGAAGTTCAAGTAACTTGAAACTTGAAAGGGTTAGAAAATGGTTTGTGCAAGGGTGAAAAATCAGCTGTGCTCAACTATCACTTCTCATAATATTACAACACAAATAATTTAATAATATGCACATATTTATTTAAGAAAACAAGCACCCTTGATAAGAACTTAATTAATAATTTTCTATTAATAAAAAGACCCTCTAGCATCCTTATGTATTACAATTCAATAATGGGAAATTTCTGATAAAAGAAATTGATAATAATTATCAAATTAGATATTTATGTCAACTCTATCAAAACGTTAAGATGATACATTTTTATTTGTAGAAAACACGATTATCTTATTTTGAGTACTCCTAAAAGTTTTTGTTTTTATAGATAATTTACGTGATAGCTGTAAACAACAATCTAACTTTAATGTATCTGTTTAGTACGAACAACAAACTCTACGATGATGTAATATTAAGTGATTGTCTTCATATTCATATATAACCATTGTCGTCTGACAAAAAACTCGTAACGTAACTTTTTTTTTATTTTTTTTGGTAGTTACTCATAATATAACTTTAATTGATGCAATATTAAGTGATTATCTTCATGCTCATTAGAACATGTAACCATTATCGTCTGACAATGTTTTCATATTATATGAATTTCACTCAATTGTGAACTATATTAAAATGGAAATCAAAAGATGTATAACTAAGAATTCAGCGCCAAATAGGAGTTTTGCATTCTGGGAGTATTTATCTAAATTTGATTAGTAATTACATATTCGCTATTTAGAACGTGACACTTTGATAATACAATTTTGAAACATTATCAAAGCGGTACAATATCAAATGATGGTAGTTCAGTTGGCGCATAAAAACTGAGCAGGTAGGAGTGGGATTATATATTCGATTCTCTTTAGTGCTATCTTTGGACTAAATCCGTTTCGAACTCTGAATTAGTCTATAGAAAATCTATAAAATTATAAGGGGAGAGTCTCTCCAAAAAAAAAAAATGGTGCAATAAATCCCGAATGGGGTAAGGGCGAGACCAGTCCCGCATGGGTGAGACAAAACTTGTTGGAACGTGTGAAATGCTGACAAGCTTAGGAGTTATATTTAAATAATTTAGCTAAAGACATTTTGTCACTGGCTAATATTTGTTCGAATTACAACCCTTAAACTTGTCAGCTCAACATGCGGCATAATCTAACAGGTCTTGCACTCTTCCATATTGCACTGGTCTCATACCACCTCATATGCAACTCTACTTTGGTAATATGTTTCAAATTGTAAAGTTTCTCAAAACTCATCAATTTATGGTTAAAATTTATGCAAAAGTTTTTGTATTTCTTTCATACCTGCGATGCGATTTGAACTTGGGTGTTGAAAGTTATAACCAAAAGCACGGTCACCACTAGAGTCTAATACATAGATTTATTAATGCATATACTTAACGATATAGTTATATTATTTGAATTTATCTAATAAATATAGTATAGTTCAAAAAAGGTTTAATCACTGGTTGAATTAATGATCTAGTATCTCGACCAAATTAGTGATCGAGTCGAATTTAATAATATTACACAAAATATAAGAAAATGAAACATTTAAAAAGTCAAGTAGAATCTCCTAATTAAAAGCATGACTGTGTCGTTGCTATTATTTGAAGCCTACTAATTTGTAAATAGTTGTTCTTTGGTTCTTATTAGTATATGTATGAATTTGAATGTAAACACACATGTTTATTTTGCAGCTTATCCATATACATATTTGCTCATTTGTTATGAGGGTGATATAGTAATTATATGCATTTTTCAAGCACATTTAGTTGAGTAGTGCCACTTAAATGGAAAAATAATTTTGACAAAATTTTACTAAAGTTTAAAAGTTATTGTTAAGACAAAGCATATTTAGATCACCAACCCTTCAAAGAATTAATACCAATACTAATTCATCTTGGCTCTTATTCTATCCAATTAATTCTGCCTATCTATCATTTTTTTTATTTGGATTATTTTGTATAAAATCAAATACATTTATATTTGTATATAGTTGTTACATGTAGATATTAACTCATAATTTAATTGCATAAATTAAAATAACAAAAAAATACTCGCCCATCAACAGGCCAGTACTAATAAAGAAAGAAAAATATCTCTCTAAAACAACTTGGTAAAATCAGTGCGATAGACAACGAAAATGTGCAGGTTTAAACCCCAAAAATGATTCTACCTCCTTTTCCTTTCCTCTTCTGCGGGACCTCGTGCGGCCCCCAGTAACTCTGTGACTTCCCGAAGCTCACCAAAGTGACAAATCATGTACGTAGCACCGATATGATACGACACGTCAATCCTTTACAACAACAAAAAAATAAATTTTGACATATTGGGACACGTTTTGATATTAAATAATATTTTTAATTTATATAACGTATACTTTATTTAATATAAAATAATTTAACAAAAAAAATAAAACTAAATGAATAATACCCATCAACACGTTATAAAGGTAGAAGCTTTAATAAAAAAACAGGAACTGGAATGATAGAGAGATAATATCAGAGAGAGAGAGAGATTAAAATTAAATCAGATTAAAAAGAGAGAGATCAGAGAGAAGGAGACACAACAAGAGTGTAACAGGAATGACAACGATGGTGTTGAGATAATCTTTTATCTACTTAAGGAGAAAAAAGGCAAAAAAAAAAATTGATATAATCAAATGGAAGCTTTATTAGTATATTTTAATTTATAAAAAAATAATTTTTTTAAAAAATATAATATTTTTACGAAAATGCCATTTGACCGTGTCGGAGCGCGTCGAAACGTGTCGGACACAGTCAAACCGCGTGTCGAAATGGTCAACGTGTCGGAAACGTTGACCGCGTATCGGACACCGTGTCAGAACGTGTCGGCGTTAGGGGTGTTCGCGGTCTGGATTGGATTGATTTTGGAAGCAAAAATATCCGATCCAATCCTTTCGGTTTGATCATATAATCATCCATTCAGTTTGGATTTTTTTCCAAATCCGATCCGATCCAATCTTTTTCGGTTTGGATTGGATCAGTTTTCGGTTTTTTGAAAATCCTAAAATTTATTTTATGATTATTGTACAAATTACATCTTTTGTATATATTGGCTTTGTAAAAAAAAATTTGAAATAAAAAAGCATTAGTAAATTATAATATGGTTTTTTTTTTCCAATGAGATATGAAGCTCTACAAAGATAAAATTTTGTTGATGAGATGTGACTAGACTTTTTCTTGGGTTTAGATGATGGGTTAATGGGTCTTGGGTTTAGAAATTTTTAAACTATGATTAAGGAAAGATCCAAGTAGGTAGAAAGAAATTAATATATTGGATCGGTTTGGATTTGATCAGTTTTCATCAACCCATCCAAAAACCGATCCAATCCAATTAAAATTTGCGATTTTTTTTCGGTTTTTCGATTTTCGATTTTCGATTTTTCGGTTTGGTCACCGCGGTTTGAATCGGTTGTTGAACACCCCTAGTCAGCGTGTCAGACACGACACTCCCTATTTTTTGGAGTGTCCGTGCTTCCTTGCAAGTCATCACTTGAAACAAAAAGTTTAAGAAATAAAGAACCAAAGTAGTGTGGAACTGTTATAAATTAAGTAACTCGCTAGACGTTTAATTTTTGGGAGTTATTAATCTCATATTGTTTGAGATAGTTTTCTCATGTGTGTGAGATAAATATGTGAAATCCACACTTTAAAACAAAAGAAGAAGAAAAAAAGGAAAAAATTGACACAAAATTTGATGAGTGTATAACATAAGAAAAATATTTCCCTTAATTTTTACGGCAATTAGAAACACTACGGCTGACCAATCAAAACAATTTTACAGAACATGTTTCACCACCACCTATATACAAAAAAGAGCATACCACGAAGACCAAAACCATGGACATCTCCAAGAAGTATCTGGTCTTTCACCTGTTACTGTACTGGATTCAGTCACCTGTCTCAAATATTCTTTTCTTTAACGACTACAGAGAGAAACGGGCATATATAACAATCCAATAGAGCAAATGGAATGAAGAATTCTCCTACTGTATAACTAATGGAAGCAGCACAATTGCCAGTCCATCTCCTAAGCCTCCGAGATAGGAAAGCCCCCGAAGCTTCATCCATGGCAGCCAAGTTCTCAGCAACTTCTTATCATAAGCTCCTATATCCGGTCAATTGGTTCAGTGCGATCTTGTACTGCAAGCCCTTCTGAGACATCAGCAAGTGATTTGAGATTGCACTTAATTAAGGCTTCAACAAAGTAGCAGGTCTCATCCTTTGTGTTCCCCTCAGGTATATCCACCACAAAAGATTCAATTACCAATGTACCTGGCCTTCCATCAATAATTTCTGGGTGGAGGGACATGATAGAAGAATAGTTCTGAAATATAGAAGACACAGGTAGGATTAAAACCTGCATTTTTATTTTTTATTTTTGTGTGTGGGTGTAACGGACAATATAACTTAATCATTTACCTCAACTTCTTAGTAAGGAAAACCAAACAAAATTCATATAATTGCTCAAGCTGGAAGCAATTCTAGTTACATCTCATTCAGGAACAGTAGTTATTACAGTCAACAAATCATAAAAGTTCATTAGCGATCAATCACCAACCAACAGAGTTCACAATTTCACATTATTACTCATCTTAACTTGTATCTGTGAATATAGATCTTCAGGGAGGACTCCAATTGGTTGAGCTCTTAGACAACGAAAATTCTAGCTCAGTCTGACCTTAGCTAGAAAAAATATACATGCTAAAAAGTACAGAATGCAACATGGAAGCCAGAACCAGCATTCCAGGAATTTCTCTTGAACCTCGTTACCTACAAACTGACAGAATACTTGCAACTTTCACAAAAAAAAAGGAAGAAGAAGCTATTTTCTGTTATCAAAAAGTTTGAGAAGGACTTGAGATAAACATTAAATTAAAACCATGTAATCCTGCATCTTCAAGTGATAACAATCCAATATGCCCATTAATCAATATACATTAAGCAATAATTACAGAAAACCGCCTGATCAAACCTGTATGTCTTGATGTGGAAAAACTACCACTAAAGAAAACTCTACTAAAAAAGTGGTCATAAGCATCAGAATAGTCAAGTGAACCTACCTTTAGAAAGACAAAGACAGAGACAAATTTATAAGCAGACAAGACTCCCCTTCAACCCCAAAGAAAAAGCCAATGTTTACAATGTTGTCTAGAGCTGAAACTGTTCAGCATCTTAATTCTTAAAAGCATATATTACAAGTAACGAAGACTGTACTAACAATATTAAGCATCATGCCTCAAGTGAGCACTTGATCACATTCAGTCAACTATACGAATGAAATACAATGTATACACCCAATCAACTAACAAAAAGGCCTCATTGACAGCACCAACACCACAGTATAAATTAGACATTTTTAAGCAGCCAAAAAAATATTACATTTGCATACCTTCCTTCTAATTGGCGTGGGGCCCATCTCAGACACATAAATATATATAACTAAATTAGCATGCACACAAGGTTGAACATAGAATATGGATAGAAGTGCATAGAAGAGTGATGACTTCAAGCAAGACAAATGGTTTTTCGGAAGAATAAATTCAGTTCAGACTCACTAGCACAAGATTTTAAGCAAAAAAAATAATAAAAAAATCAGCTGATTTTTTAAAGGATATATTCATACCCTGAGTCTATGATCACCACCAATTATCCTGATGCTGAGAATATGCTCATTATCATCAAGGAGCTCCAATCTTTCTGTACTTGTGGTGGCAGGAAGCCCTGACTTAACATCAACTTCTCTCAGACTCCCAATCTCAAGGTTTCCCCTTACAACACATCTGCTTACAAATGGCTTGTACTTCTGCGGCTGATCAAACCTCCTCACCAACGACCATACCTAGAGAAAGCAAATCTAAGCACGATAAATAATCAATATCACACAGACAGGGTAGGTCGAGCAAAGCATAATCATTCAAGCAATCTCAATCAAAAAAGTTTCTGCATTATACAAAAAATATTGTCAGGAAGCACAACAAACTCTTTATTCCACAGCAGTAGAAGAGATGAAGAGAAAAAAAGAACCAAATTTGGGTTCGCTTTGTACTTGATCAATTTTGTAGTTAACCTTCACGTAAAAGGGTAATGATTCAACTCTCGTAATGCACTTCTGCAGCAATCAAACCAAGCTGATTGAACCTTCAATGAGTTAAAATGTAGAATGTAAAGAACCTTGCAAATCCCCCACCCCCTTTACCTTACCAAAAAAAAAGAAAAAAATAAAAATCTGTCCACTCAATGAAAAAACAAAGTTCTACCGCAAGATTTTTACATGAGTAAAAAGACTCAGGATTGGACACTTGTTGTTGGTTGCTGAAATACAGTAAGAAGAGCATTAATTAGTCCTCGAATTATAGCCAGGACTACCAATAAGATCTGGAATATAAACATTTCACTAGAATCACACTACCTTGTTTTTTTCACTATTTTTGACACAAACATCTGTTGCCGAAACCTAAAAAATAGGAGCAGATCAAACGGTATTGAGAAGCAGTTCAACCATAAAATAGACCAACAAATTCAAATGCTCTCATTCCCTTCACCCAATCAACCCTTTACCCATCCAATAAAATGAAAAATGAAAAATGGAAAAACACATACAATGCAAAAAATGAAAAAGCTTCATCATACACACATCCAACAACACACGTAGATAACTAAACAACACAGGCACATAAGAAGATTCAATAAACCATAAAAATTAATAAAAAAGAAAGAAAAGAAAGAAAGATGAACCTGTGGAACCGGTGCTCTTATATGCTTAACGAGCGCAGAGGCACACTGATTCTCCCCAGGCTCGTGTCTATGGTGCCTTCGTATATACTCCATCTCCACACTGCTCAATCCCCCATTCCCAATCCCATTCATTTTGTTCCTTCTCCTCAAAACGCAGCGTTTCAACTTCCAATCTCGCCAACCATGAAACTCCGATGCCTAATCGAATGCCGCCGCCGAGCTCCGATCGCCGTCCGGCGAGAGCTTCGAGAGAATAAAAGATGCGCGTGAGAGTCAGAGTTACCGCCACGGATCACGGAAACCACCACGGGAGCTCTTATTATCCCAAATAAATAAAAAAATTATTATTTGGTTACATTAAATTATTATTATTATTATTTGATTATAAAAGTTAAATATCTTCGTTAAAAAACTATTTGTTTCCTTCTTCCTTTCAAAATATGGCCCCCACTTAGTGATTATTACAAACTAATTATCTGTTTGTCCTTTTCTGTCAGTGTCGCTACCAAAACGCCCTTCCCTTCATAAACAATTTACATGCATGCCACTTTTGATATTTATTTTAATTTTAACACAAAATCTCACCTCACTTACGTGCGATGAATTAATTAATGATCAATAATGTATATTTATTATACTATTTAATTAACAGATTAATAATAAGAAATTAATTTATGACTACTAAATATAAGGTAGAAAAAATAAATAAAGAAGGTAAGAAAATCTATTAACTGTCAAAACCGGAAAGAGAATATTTACTTGTCTTTTTGCATAATGAAACTGAAGGTGAGCGTGAGAGCATCTTATAAGCTAAGTAGGAACCAAAAAAGAAAATAACTGAAAAAGAAAAAGAAAATAGCTGAAAAAGAAAAAGAAAAAGAAAGTGGTGTCAGATATATGAGGCATGTAGTACCATTTCTATTCTTTGCTTTGGTTTTGATTTTTTCTTCGGCTTTTCGGCCTTAAAAGTGTGGCTGGTCAGTGGTCAGTGTCCTATTTAAATGCTCTATGGGCATTCACTCGATTCTTGTTTTTTGGCATTAAATGGTTTCACGCTTAAAAGGCTCTTGGAATCGGAAGTATATTTTCAGTGCTTAGTATATATTACAGTGTTACATTTATTTAAAATAGAAATACACTTACCTACCTGCATTTATAAGGGAAAAATATTTTCTCATGTTGTATAAGAATTCAATTTTTATGTTGTGATTTTTAATTTGTGTGCAAACTTTTTTTTTTTAATAAATATGAGTCCACCACTAGTTGAGTCACAACATAAAAATTGAATTCTCATACAACATGAGAAAATCAAACCCCATCTAACTAAACGAGTAAATGTATTTTTATTTTGAATGTGTGTAATATATTACATAAAAATATTCTTAATTACCAAAAAGAAAAATATTCTCCCGATCAATGATGTTGGGATATGATAAAAGAGGAGAAAAAAAAAGCTCCAAAGATGAGTGAATTTATATTGAGACGTGTTTGAATAAATTAACAAGAGAAGGCCGAATAATAATTTGTATTTGTTAAAAAAATATAATATAAATATTATTGATTGAGCCTTTATTTATGAACTTGAGTTTTTTTGTATAAGATACTTATTTATTATGGTATTAGAGTAATCACGATCAACCACTATTAGGGTTAACCTAGTGGTGTGGGGTGTGTGTGTTAGGAGTGTGTGTAGTGTAGAGTGTTGTGTTCAATTCCTTGTAACCTCAAAAAAAAAAAAAGAGTATTCACGATCATAAAATCATGAATTTGATCAAGTCAATATAAGAAAACTAAAAAATAAAATAAAATGGACTTAAATTAAAAAAACTCTTGCGAGAGGGAACGTCGTATTGAAAAAAATATAATATAAAAAACATTAATTGAGTTTTCGCTTACCCATTTAGTTTTTGGAAAATATGGTGTTTTTATCAACGCTTTACCATACAATATGAAAACCCAATAATATTTTCATACCCTTTCAAGGCAGACTCTTGGACCAATGTGAGTTGTGTGGAAGTGAGGAATATCCAATTCTCACTGTAAAGGAAACGTTTCAGTCTCATATTGATTATGTGGATAACTAATGTAGCTTTTATAAGGCCTTGGGCACTCCCACCCTTTAAGTTAGTTTTTGAGATGGTGTATCTCAAGGTTCTTTACATGGTATCAGAGCTTGAATGACTAAAAGGTCACAAGTTCGATTCTCACGGCCCTCCACTTTCAAGTGGAATTAAAATAAAAAAAAAGAGTAAACACCTTTTTTAGTCCCTGTCAATATTTACGAAGTCCTTTTTAGTCCATGGCAATAAAAAAGGACCAAATTGGTCCCTGAAATTACAAAAAAAGGGTCATGTTAGTCCTTATGTCAACTCCCAAATATGTAGAGTGGCCCTTTTCTTGTACTTTCAGGGACCAATTTGATCCTTTTTTATTGCTAGGGACTGAAAAGGACTTCGTAGATATTGCCAGGGACTAAAAAGGGTGTTTACTCTTAAAAAAATACAAAAAGGTAAACCAAAAATTTAGGCTGTGCAATTCTACGCTAAGGTAAACCAAAAATTAGGCCTGTGCAATTCCTCGCTTCTAGCCCAAAGGGCTCTTGCATGAGGGGGCATGTTGAGATATATAGTCTCACATTGGTTATGTGGGCAACTAATGTGACTTTTATAAGGCCTTGGGCATTCCCACCCTTTGAGCTAGCTTTTGGGGTGTGTATCCCAAGGTTCTTTACATCTTTCACGAGAAAAGTAAAATGACGTCGTTTTGGGTTGAAAAATTAAAAAATTATGATGAAAAAGACTATTATATCCTTGAAATAAATTATAATTACAAAAATACCTTAATTTCCGTCTCAAAACGACATCATTTTGGGCTCAATGTATATAAGTTATCTATATTGACAGTAGAAAAAACGAACCCTATTTTAAATGATATAAAATATTTTAAGTGAAAGAAAGAGATAAATAAAGAAAAAGAGAATGGATAAAAAAAATATAAAAGTGTGAATCTCATCTCTTTGTGAGACAAATTGTGTCATCTATAAGGACAAATATTTTTCTCTTCTTTTATATGAAGTATGAACAAAAAAGAATAGAATAATATTTTTCACTGATTTATAGTAAAACAATTATTAATTAATACGATGCATGGATCAGTTAAAGTACCATGAATTTACTTTCAATTTATATTATTGTTATTAATCTGTCAACTAATTACTATACTTCCGTCTGGTATAATAATAAATTAATAATATTCACCAAATGATATGTTGGGAATATTTACGAATAACAAATTTAGCTTTTCAATTTGAGTTGGATGGTGGGGAAACTGGAAAAATTGACTGCAAAGTAATAAGAAGAAAATTTTTTAGGGGACGTTTAGTAGAAAAGAAATTTTTTTTTATCCAGAAAATAATTATTAACGGAATATGGTAGAAAAAATATTTTGGCTGGAATGTTACTAAAAGGTGTTGGTATGATAGAATTTTCCTGAAATTTTATGGTTAAATTACTGAATATGTGTTTGGTTGGTTATGAAATTTTAGTGAGAATAAGAGGTTAACCTCAAGTTTACTTTTTGTTTCAAATATTGTTTTTTTTAACCGAAGACAAAGAAACAACGGATCTGGGTTTGCTGTGACTCTTGTTCTTTGAAAAAGACATATTTGTACACCTTCACAAGGCATTCATCAGAAATCGAAGGTGGCAACGAGAAGTCGAGAAGGGAGTTAAAATTGTCTTTGGTAAATGCTATAAATTATTTTTGCCTTGATTGTACTTTCAGTCCCCTTTTATCTCTTAATAATTTTTTGCAGTAATTAATTGTTCTAATTTTGTAATTAAAAAATCTGGTCCCTCCTTCTGTTGTCTAATTACTAACAAAAGTCAATAGAGATTTACATAAATGAGATGATACTTTAATTTAGAGAGTTGGCACCAATTTATACATATGGGTGATGATATGTTGATAGTAATATGATTTTTTCAATTAAAAAAAATTAAAGAATTTTTTGATGAAAAAAAATTAAAGAATTTAAGCTGCAAAAAATTATTTGGGGACCGAAATGCCACATGAATTATATTCTATGTTGCACCGATACGACACGCGACACGTGACACGACACGATACTCTGACACATCAATCCTAAAAAATATAAATTTCGACACGTTGGGACATATTTAATATTAAATAATACTTTTAATTTATATAGCGTATATTCATTTAATATTCAATAATTTAACAGAAAAATGAAACTAAATTAATAATACTCATCAACACGTTATAAAAGTGGAAGCTTTAAAAAAAACAGGAACTGGTATGAGAGAGAGATATCAAATCAGATTAGAGAGATCAGAGAGAAAGAGACACAGCAAGAGCGTAACAGAAAGGACAACGATGGTGCTGATATGATCTCTTATTTACTTAACGGGAAAAAAAGCAATTTTTTTTTTGATATGATCAGGTGGAAGTTTTATTAATATATTTTAACTTTTTTTAAAAAAAATTCCTAATTTTTTTTTTTTTATGAAAATGCCATTTGACCGTGTCGGATACAGTCAAATTCGCATGTCAAAATGGTCAACGTGTCGAGAATGTTGACCGCGTGTCGGACACCGTCGACGTGTCGAAGCGTATCGGACACGACACTCACTGTTTTTTGGAGTATCTGTGCTTCCTTGATTATATTAGAGGGATGGAAATTACAATTAAACAAAAAATACTATTACTTATATTCATGCTGAAGAAAAAAAATAAATAAAAAATTGCAGATTAAGTGTTATATATATATGGGAAAAATAATTTCGCTTTTATTGCAGATTTTCTTTTCCAAGCTTTTTAGGATAATTTGTTATTTATATTTATTAATGATGATTTTATTCATATTTTTAGGCAAAATTATTGTCTATTGCTTCATAAAAAGAAAAGAAAAAGCACTCTTGAATTTGTGTTTATTTAAGGAAAAAGTGTTTTAACATTAAAAAAAGGAAAATTATTCTCTCATTTTACTTAAGATAAATATCACATGCTCTTCTCACATAAAAAATTATGTTATTATTTTTTTTCTTTTTTAATTAATGATGGATCCCACCATATCATGTGTCTATGATAGGAGATATCTATCTCTAACAACATTAGAAAATAGAACCCTTTCAAAAAAAACTTATTAGAATGAATTTGTTTGGTTTGATTTTGGAAAACAATAATATTGGAAATCTGATTTGTTTGGTTTATATTACTTTTTCTCTAAAGATCTAGTTCAGCCACCGTAAACACTTCTACATTAATTAATGGGGTATATATGTTATATAAATTGTTTATAAACTCTTACGAAGTAAACTATGTATTATGAGTAGTATATGTTCAAATAGTATATATTATTCGTAGTACATAGTATAATTTATAAATAAGAAGTTTATAAATATAACACTGCTATTAATTATTACCTTATTTCTATGGCAACTATTATTATTATTATTATTATTATATAGGATTTAGATTCTTTAAAGTGAAGATGTATTTTATTTGAAAAAAAGTGCAGAATATTGTTTCTCGATTCGAAAATCAACATAATATATTTTAACAACTTTATAATTCATAATATTATACATATATTTAATCATAATATAAACTATTAATTTTTTAATCAATGATTATAATTTCACATTTTTATTTCTAAATTGTATTCCTTACTTTAGGGGAGGCAAATTCTTTTTTTTTTTCTTTCTTAATATTGTTTCTATCATTTCTCAATCATTAGTACTTTCATCAAAATATTCCGTTGGAAATCAGGTGTAAATGATAATGTGTTGTATCGAGAAATTATGAGTTAAGAAGTAAATATACAACTGAAAGGATTCCTAAATTTTATTTCTTAATATTTTAGGTTGAGACGTGGGGTAAAACCATTGTTTTATTACTTATTTCATTGATGTATACTGTAAGACTTAGACTTGAAGGGAAGATTATTAAAATTTAAGTGTAATTGATAAAGTTTTGCATTAGGAAGGAATCTATAAAGCAATGAATATAGGCAAATTTTTTTTAAAATATTGTTGTTTTAATAAATAATTATGAATATGTAGCTCTTTCAAAATTACTTGCGGATCTATAGCACTCATATTAATGTCCAAATTGGGCGTGAATGATCACGTCTAAGTTAACACGCCTAATTTAGGTGTGTCTCATTTAGTGTTGACACGTGGCACAAAAAGTTAACAGTTGAAGCATAAAACTTCGAAAGGTCATAACTTTTGACTCGGGTATCCGAATCAGGTATTCTTTTTTGATGTCACATAACTTTTCGAGATCTACACAATGACACCTCATTTGACATATTTTATCTTTCACAAATACAGTTTGCAACAATAGTACTATAAGAGCGTTTAAAAACAGAAACCTCTGAGTTCTTTCTGAATCAACACCAAACACATTCTTTTGCCTACTAGAACCTTCTTATCCCTATCCTATAGGTTGTATTCTTATCATTGTGAATTGAGACTTTATCTTTTAAGTTGTGGTCTGAAATTAAAGATGGTACCAAAGAGGATTAGTGCATCTATAAATAAGGATACTTAATGTCATATTAAATTATATACTTTTCACCAAGTGTTTGAAAAAAAATAGTGTATAATATTGTGTGAAGAGAAAGTGCCACAATATAAAAGTGTGAAAAGAGATTGGTGAGAATATATATAATATTCTTTTAAGTTGCATTAAAAAATGCAAAACTTTTAATGTATTGTATTAAAAATATGTTCTTATGCTGTGAAACATGCTTTGATAAGAGGATTTGAGGTGAATTATACAATTGTAGACGCCGAAGAATGCGTTATTACACACATATATAACACCTTAAACCCTCTTATCAAAGCATGTTTTAAAGTATAAAGTTCACCGGAAAAATCTAGGGGTCCTGCGAAATCCTGCAATTGGATGCCCCTTTTGGCATATTTTATCTTTGTGAATGATGTTATTTAATTTTTTACTTCTCAACATTATTAACAAATAATTCTCCAAAAATTTACTCGTGCGTAGATATCGAAAAATTATGTGAAATAAAAAAAATTATCTGATTTGGACTTGTGAGCAAAAAAAATCACCTATTAATTTTTGTTTAAAAAAGGGACCACCGGAAAAAGACCACATTATATTATATTATCATTTTTTTTAAATTTTTTGTTAAAAAACTAAATCCCGCTCTCGCTCTCTTCAACTTCCATTGTTGTTCTCAACAAAGACATAGAACACACACACACTCACTCTCTCTCAGTGTGTTTGTGAGCTCCTGTCTCTTCAATGGATGTGGTAAAGCGTGCAAGATACAACCAGTTCATTCTTCATGCACTACCTATGAAACAAAGTTAGATGTTTGCTTATTGTACTATTTTTGACAATTTCAAGATTTTTAAAAAGAAGATTGTGTTTGGTGTTAGTTCGGAAAGAACTCAAAGGCTTTTGGGTTTAAACGTTCTTATAGTGTTGTAAATTTGAATTGTGTTTGTGAGAGATAAAATATGTCAAATAAGGTTTCATTCCGTAGATATCAAAAAGGTATGTGGAATAAAAAAATTATCTTATTCGAATACCTGAGTCAAAAGTTATGGCCTTTCAAAGTTTTACAGTTCATAAGTTGATTTTTTGTACTACGTATCAACGCCAGACGAGTCACACCTAAATTAGGCATGAATGTCTCGTGAGTCACGCCTAACTTAGGCATGGCCATTCACGCTTAAGTTACAAAGAATAAATTCGTAAATAGTTTCAAAACAGTTATATATTCGTAATTATTTATTAAAATAGTAATATTTTAATTTTTTTGCCAATGAATATATAAGTGAAAGAACTCATAAATCAAATACTTTAAGATTTTGGATTGATAAATAATGCAGTGTCAATCCATTTATTATAGTTTATCATTTAATCAATTAATAAAAATACCTTACAAAGAATGTTGAGCTCACTATACCATTCTCATATATCCTGTTCCAGCCAACCTAGTTAGTTGGCCTAAGAAAGGAGGCCCAGGGCCAAAAGCCAATGCGGCTTCTGTTATATCAGCGTTGTTACAACTAGGGATGTTAAAAGAGCCAGGGGCCTTTGGCCCGACTCGTGTAGGCCTGACCTGGTCTGTGTGTTTTGGTTGTTGGATCCAGACTTAGACTTATATAAAAACTTATTTAATAAAAGGTCCCAGCTCTAATTCAAAAGCCCGGCCTTAAAGCCTGTTAGGCTGGCCTACTAATTTTATTTTATTTTATACTAACCTAATGTTGATATGAGTATATTAAATTGTTTACGCAGAATTTGCAATCTTTTGTTCTTTTGGATATGCGGAATTTTGTATTACTTTAATTTATTGGTTAAATAGACTTTTTGAATGATTTTGTTCTCTATTATGTTGTTTGGATATACATTGAATTTATAAAATTTTTTGTGAAATTATCAGTGCTATTAATCGCATATTCTGTTTGGATAAATTTTTGTTGTCTTATTTTTTTTAACAGACTAAGCTAGGCTTCTACTTTTTGTAAATAAGCTAGACCACATGCCGATAATTATATTCATAATAGGTTACTGTCTAAGTCAGTCTCACATATTTAAACACAGACTTAGTCTTTCAAGATCAAAGCTCGGTCAGCTCGACCCGTTAACACACTTAGTTATGACAGTGCTGTCATACTGTTGCAATTACAGCAAGTATACCGATCGTTTCAAGTAATAGAGTAGTGAGAAAGAGTATCGTCCCATGAGGATTAAAGCAGCAAGTACTATTATAACTATTCCCTTTAATTTGGACAATTAATTTGGTTTAGAGAATAAATTTTGAATAAAAATAAAAATAATTGAAAGTAATTTTAAAAACAATCAAGAACATTTAAGAACACAAGTAATAAGTATGATTAAAGAAACTGTGATAGGAACTGCAGTCAGGGCACATTTCACTTTTGATCCCCTTTTATAAATCTGAATTAATTCTTATAATTAATTAACTCAATAGTTCAGACAATTCACTTTCTTCAAAATTAATTGGTTAAACTCTAATGTCTTAGTGTATTTAACCTTTTAACTCAATTAGAATCCTTATGTCTTATTAATCCTTCTTGAATTAAGCATTAAGTTCAATGAATTAGAAGTTTGCAATTCATGCAAGCTTATATCTAGATCCTGCACAACTTGTTATTTTACCCCAGTCAGAATTAAAATCTCAATATGTCTATTGTGAGCTCTAACCCTCAAAACCCTATAAGATTGATCAGGTCTAATAAGGATATAGAGATTTTATTCAAGGTAAAATAATACTGATTGAATTAAAATAATTATAAAAATAATTTAATTATCAAAAAGGGTTCACATCAGATCCATGACCCTAACTACAAAAGAAAACTAACAAGACATATTCATATCTGGCTTAAATAAAATAAAGAAAGACTAGAAGAATGTCAAGAATATGAAGAAGAAGAAGAATCAATGGTTGATTAATTTCTTCACGCTTCCTTCCCTCTGATTCATCTGCCTTAGCAAAACTTCACAAATTTTTCTCTGTGCTTTTCCAATTCTCTTTGAATTCTCTATTGTCGAAAAAGCTCTGAAACAAGGTTTCTTTTTTCCTATTTATACAGTGCAACCAAATCTCCTTAGAATCTCTCAAGAAATCCTTTTTTTAATAAAATTCCACCTCAGCATATTATTGCACGTGATATCTGCGCGGTTAGTGCCAGTACCGCGCGAATCGCGTAGAGAGGCAGTGAGTTAACAAGCATCAAATCTTCTAGGCGCGGATCGCGCTAATCCCACGCCAATAGCGCGGATTCAATCATTTCTGGCGTGGATCACGCTATTCCCGTGCCAATCGCGCGGTGAGGCAATTACTAGACTTTCTTCTGTGAATTAATCCTCTTTCTTGCACTTTTCTTCTACCAAACACATAAATTGAGAGTGTTCCTGAGCATGGATTAATTTTTCAATTAATATCAATTCCTTGCTCTTTTTAGTCTATAAAACTATATATGCTAGAGACATATCACATACCAATGCTAACACATCAGATATCCCAATGTAAGACACAAAGTCCTATCTTGGAATGTCCATCCTTACTTTTTCCTTGCATAACAGTCACTGCATGCTGACATTGCTTGTAAGATGCCTTGCCCCAATAAGGCCAGGCTAGAGTGGCTCTGCCTAATACTCATTGACTTAGATCCCTCTCCTACACCAGTGGAGCTCAACTCTACCTATAAATACCCCTTCTCATTTTCACTAAAAAACACACACGATACATTCATCCTTTGAGCTTTTATGTTGTCAATATAGTGAGCTACTATAGCCATATTACACCATCCCCCTTTGAACAGAACTTGAGAAACTCCCGCAGAACTTTGGTCTATACCATTACTACTTAAAGACACCCCTAAAATTATATACTTTGCCCATCAAGGGACAGATACCTGGTTCTCTAGCACCACACTTAGTTGATATCCCTTATTAACGTTCAAGTAACATTTGACAAGTACAAAGGAATCTTTTAGAAAATTTTATTTCTTTTTTTAGTTAAACCACAGGTATCCTCTAGGAGGTAATTTTGTCGGGGCGGGTCCATGATTAAGATTTTAAATCCCTCCCAAATATAGTACTAAGGAGGATCGAACGCATACTCTTATCCCCACATGTTCAGCTCCCATGCACCAAACCAACTGAGCTCCCATCATTTGGTAGAAAATTTTATTTCGGAATATCTTAGCCTGATATGCACATCAGCAACACCATATGATGTAACGTCAAGGGAAAAAAATCTTGTAAAATAGAACAATAGGATAGGATCAAGATCGCAATTAGATATGCAAAAAAAATATTACGTTAAACGGCGGAACAACTTAATTGAATTGAATGGACAGATCCTGAAAAAGGAACAATTTCATAACTCGTATTTTTTTTTTTTTTTGGAATTTGCTTTTCTTGTGGTTCTTTTTTTTTTTTGGAAATTTTTCTTGTGGTTCTTTGGAATTTGCTAACTGATAACTGGTATTAGTAAATAGTAATGGTTGAATTGAATGGGCACTCCGCGTGATTGTAGTTGGCTAAAGATAGCAATTAAGTACTAGACACTAGATGCCATTCAAGTTCATGTCAAATCTTCCGATAAAATAATAACTCTTGATCTTACCAAAATTTTAGAATAAAATAAATTTTATTTTTTGTAACTAATCCATTGTGGGTCTCACGTCACTCCTTCAACTTTTTGTGTACTTCGTGATCATCCTCAAAATCTCATAAATCACTATATTATAAGGATTGTGGAACTAGATTTTACAAGTTCAAAGTATATTATATAAAAAAATAAATATACAAAAGCACTAAAGGGTTACGGTTTCTTCTCATGACGATGGAATCAGATTAAAAAATATGATTACTTTGTGGAGATTTTTCAACATTCATACTGAGGTTTTGATTAATTAATATTGCTTGCAGGGAAACGGAAGTTCTTATAGAGAGCAAAGCATGTTGGTTGGGAAAACAAGAGGTAACTTATGTGAATGATGTCCGTTGTGATTGCATACTGATCTTATAATTTTTGTTTTATTTGCAGGTGGACAGAGATAGGTAAGTATGAATTTAAAGTTTGAAGTCGGTAGTTAGCCGAAAGTGTCGGCACTCAGGTCAAAGTTTACTTGACAAACAACCGCTTATAACTTCTTTTTTGGTTGCATTAAGGGAAATGTTTAAATATTCATAAGTTAATAACTTAAAATTTGACAAGTAATTATGTATTTATTACTATAAAATAAATTGAAGGAGTATCTTTTCTCTTCCCCTCTCTCAGTGAATAATATTTGATTACCGATTTTATTTAATTAGAGTATATAATTAGGAATAGATATATTTCAAGAAACCTAAAAAAGTTAAAATGATAAGGGATAAAATATGCATTGCTCAAAGCAAGCAAAAACGTTATGCTGGTAAAACAAGACAACCTATAGAATTTGATAAAAGAGAACATTTATTTTTTCCAAGTCACTCTTATAACTAGGATTGGAAGAGCCAACGAAATAAGAAAATTAAACCCCTCATTCATTGGCCATTCCAAATCTTTAAAAAGGTAGGACCTAATGTCTATCAATTACCATTTCACCATGTTTGTCAAACCTTCGTAATGTATTTCATGTGTCATGGCTTAAAATATATTTTTGATTTTTCATAAATAGATAATGAACCAGTTCATTTAAAAAAAAAAAAGAGCACCTAACATCTATATAAGATAAAAATAGTACAGATCCCAGGTACAATGTCAAAATACTGAAAATAAAATGATTTCTTTAGGTAAAATTATTTGGGAATGATAGATGCCTAAAGAATTCACCTACGAATTGGAAGTGAAAATTAAACAAAGATTTTATGTGCTACGACTATACAGGATAAATCAAGTTTTAAGGATAAATTTCTTTTTGGAGAAAGAAATGTAAGTCACTGCCAACAAAGGTGGGCACAGTTGGCTACGGGTTTGGTCCATATCCCTTAAGGGCGTGGGTTCAAACTCTACTGGTCGATGTGAAGACTTTATTGGTGGGTGATATGTAATCCATCTCAAAAATCTTCAAAGAGGTTGGGGAGTTTTCCCCGATCCTAGTGAGATATCGCTTAAACTTTTTGTAATCCAAAAAAAAAGAAAAGAAAAAAGAAATGTAAGTCACTTTATATTACTTGACAGTAATAAATATATATTAGAAAAAACATTTATTTAATTTAATCCTTGAGTAATTGAAAAATACGTTTTATACATACAAAATTCTTAGAATAATAGGTCAAACTGATGGAAAAATTAAAATTTTACTTATGTGTCAGTAGAAAAACATGAATGAATACCCCAACTACGTAGTTTAAGCTTAATTAGATTGGTTCGAAATACGAAAAAAAACGTATGAGACTATTTAAGACCACTTTGACAATTTTCACGATGTAGATGAATTCCTTATTGATGTTGTAAAAACTTCATAAAGAACGAGATTTTGAAATTTTTAAAAAAGGAAAAAGGGGGGATAACGTTCTCTCCCTATCAAAGAATGTGTGGAAACAGAATTTTCTTATATCTCCACTCTCCAACCAGTCCGTTCTCATTAAAAAAGAAGGAGATTAAGGAATACCGGTAAAAATAGAAAACCACCTGTTTTTGTCTTGCCTAGAGGAGACTCGAAAACTTTTTGCACTCGAGATATGAAAACTTTAAAGAGAAGAAGAAAATCAAAGGAAGGTCGTCTCTCCAATTCTAAAATATAAAATAAAATGTGAGAATAACTTCTATTTTCAAGTAAAAACCTTCTTGGTCATGCTTCATTCACTAACGTTATAGAGAAGCACTGTTCATCAAATTCAAATCTCTTTAAAAAAGTAATGATTGAATGTTCTCTTAAAGGGTTGTTCATTGTCTTGAGACGTAATTAATCAGAGTCATTGTTATACTCCTCATCTTTTAATATTTCATTAAAATTATATACATATATGGAAAATTTTAACTCAAAAAGAAACTCAATTGATCCCACGTAACATATTTAATTATGGTTAATTAAATCAGTGGACATTCGATTGAGTTTTTTTAGCAAGTTAATTGAGATACTTGTATTCACCTATATATTCCACCTATCCTTTGTATCAAATAAGATTGTATCGCTTTCCTCTCAATTCGACAAAGTTTAGTTTCAATAATAATAGAAATGGACCGTGAAAATCAAACTAATAAAAAAAGAGCCAAGCAAATTTTGTCAACCAAATAAGAAGCTACAGACTCAACTTGGAGCTTAGGTTCGAAAATGAAAACTGCAAAAGGTTGAGCCTAGGGCTTATCACTCAAATCCAACCATTTTAGCGTGGATGCAGGTTGATCATGGATTATGATTCCAATTTCCAATTGTATGTAATTATGGTTTAAGGGAGTTGACAGGAATTCACAATTACACAATATGCGAAACAATACTTCAACAAATTTATTCAACTTTACAATTCTCCTCACATATTTACATTTGAATTATTAAATAACATAAAACTTTTACTATAATATTTTTTAAAATAATCTAACTTACATTCATCCCTCAGATGATTTATACAAGTATCTTTTTTCAAAACAACAATCACAAAAGAAAAAAAATAAAAAGATTGCAACTGATCAATTTATGGATTTTGGGAGCTACTTCACTTGCAGCTTTAGAGTAACATCAATTTATCAACACTTCCAGAAGCACCTTTATTCATCCTCTTCACTATGCTGGGATACTCCTCACACAACACTCTTTGTAAAGAACCTTGGGATACACCACTCTAAAAGCTAGCTCAAAGGGTGGGAGTTCCCAAGGTCTTATAAAGGCCACATTAGTTGCACATACAATCAACGTGAGACTATATATCTCAACACGCCCCTCACACGAGAGCCCATTGGTCTTGAAGAGTGGATGATGCAACAGGTCCAGCCTACCTGTGCTAAGAAATTCCACAAGAGAAAGTGGGGGGCGGCGAGACTCTGATACCATGTAAAGAACCTTGGGATACACCACCCCAAAAGCTAGCTCAAAGGGTGGGAGTTCCCAAGGCCTTATAAAGGCCACATTAGTTGCACATACAATCAACGTGGGACTATATATCTCAACACTCTTCCACTCAAGCCCTCTCCTTGCACCTCTAGCCCCTCCCCCATTTTTGTTACATCTCCTTAACTCCTCACTTGGTTCATCTTTTCAGAAACTAAAATGGGAAGGAAAATTAATGCGTGAAACGTTCTGAATCAAAAACACAAAACATGTAGGTAGTACACCAAAAATATTTGTGTTCCTAATTCGGAATTGGAGTTGCATTAGAGTTTCACCCAATTTTCCTTCTTGTTTCAGTATCTGAATGGTTGAACCAAGTGAGGAGTCCAGGAGATGCAGGAGAAATGGAGGAGGGGACTAGACACTCAGAGAGGAAGAGTCTTATGTGAGAAGCATTATCTATATGCCCTGTAACTAAGAAGAGGCAGAAAAAAGGTGCATCCGGAGGGTGTTGAAATAAGATGATGAAGGAAAGTTTTCTGGGGGTGTTTATATAAGCTCCAGTGTTGGTCTCTTACACTTTTTTCAAGTAAAATACATGTGTTGGTGGACCTGAAGAAAGTAATGAATTATAATGTGGTCATTTAATGAGAAACATTTAAATATATATATAAAGTAATGGATTATAAAGTGGTCATTCAATGAGAAGCCTTTGACTATAATATAACATTTCTGACCATTCAAATATGGAAACCCCTCAAGCATTTATGATCATTTAACATTTCTTGTTTTAATGTTGAATAATAAGTCTAAATTTTAGTCAGTCTTATAGATTAATGAATTTTTATTGAACTACCATATAAATGATTATGTTTGAAAACAATAATAAAACATTTATTTATTTATTGTCAAAGGATGAAAGATTTGAAATTTGATATATTCAAACATTTCACTGAGTTTGTTTCATTTGCTTTATTGTTCTAGTTGTGTTTGTCATACTGGAGACTCAAGGGTACCAATCTAATTGGGATGCTTAGTCCTTCACTCTGAGCTAATTGTGTGCGAGGTTGCTCTTTTTATATTAAATGATTGATGCAGTCATACAGAAATGCTCAAACGTTTATTCTTGTTCTAACTTAAAGGAATAATTAATTCTTAATTTTAAATAATCTCATGATTGTAGAGTTTCCATCGCATTGCAACATGTGAAAACATTGATGCCATCTTTGATACTTGGAAAGAAAAGAAAAGGGTCCTGCAAGTTACATGTTTGTGTCTGAATAAGTAACGTTTTCTTTTCTCAAGAAGAAAAAAAGAAACACTCCTCTTTGTCACGAATAACTAGAACTTGTGTAGGACAATATTGTAAACGAACCGTTCTTTACCAAAAAGGGGGGAAAAAACAAAAAAAGAAAGAAAAAGATTGCAACTGATCAATTTATGGATTTTGAGGGTTGCTTCACTTGTAGTTATATGGCACGATAATTATAAACATGTTTCTCATTGAATCAATCATACTTAAATCCATTACTTTTTGTTGTGATATCCATAGAAGAGAAGCAAATGAAAGGTTTTTATAAAAATTGTCGTAAAATCGATAATGAAATTTTCATTCTGTACATATCAGATGATGAATTAATAATTGCATTCAATCTCCCATTAGCAAAAAGACCACCAACATATGCATGCATTTTGCTTGAAAAAAAAACCTTGGAACTTGTATCAACACCCCTAGAAGCATCTTCATTCAGCCTCTTCTCCCTACATGGATACTCCTCACATAGGACCCTTCCACTCAAGCCCTCTCCTTGAATCTCCAGCCCCTCCTCTGTTTCTGTTTCATCTCATGATTTTTCAATTGATTCATCCATTCAAAAACTAAAATGTGAAGGAAAATTAATTAGTGAAACTATTCTAACTCAGAAACACAACATTTCGTTAGTACCCAAAACTTTTGTGTTTCTGACTCAGAATTGGAGCTACGTACGTTAGAGTTTCGCTAAGTTTTTCCTTCTCATTTTGGTTTTTGAATGCATGGCTGAACCAACTGAGGAGTTCATAAGATGCAAAGAAACAACGGAGGTTGCTGGAGGTGCAAAAAGAGGACTCGAAGAAGAAGAGTTATATGTGAGAAACATTATCTATATTCCCCACAAAGAATTTAGAGGCTGAAAGAAGGTGCTTTTGGAGGGTGTTGAAATAAAATGATGAAGCAAGGCGTTTCTAGCTAGGGGTGTTTATATAAGCTCCAATGTTGGTCTCTTGTATTTTTTTTCTCAAGCGAAATGCATGTGTTGGTGGGCCTGCAGAGAGTAATGAATTTTAATGAGGTCATTTAATGAGAAGCGTTTAACTATATAATATTATATAAATTAATGGATTATAATGTGGTCATTAAATAAGAAGCCTTTGACTATAATATATATTTATATATAAAGCAATGGATTATAATGTGACCATTGAATGAGTAACCTTTGACTATAATATATATTTATATGTAAAGTCATAGGTTATAATGTGGTCATTGAATGATAAGCCTTTGACTATGCGTGGAGAGTGGAAGAGAGAAAATACGCTGTTTTTCTTTTTATAACTAAAATTGCTCGTTAGTAGGGATTTAATAGGAAATGATATTTTTTCTTGGTAAACAATAGGAAATGATTTAATTCAATAGCGACCGACAATGTTTGAAAACATCGATTGTAGCTGGAAACGGTTGTTATTTTCCATCGACACGGCTACGATCAGATATGAAATGATATAATATTTCGATACATTAATTTTAAATAATTTTAAATTTTGATGGATACGTTTTGATATTAAATAATATTTTTAATTTATGTAATATATATTATATTTAATATTCAAGAATCTAACAAAAAAATGAAGCTAAACTTATAATATGTACCCATCAATTTTGTAAAAAAATACAAGATATTATAAATATGGCTTTAATGTTTCTAAAGTAAATGTAGATAAGTTATCTACGTTCGCTTCCAAAACGACGTCGTTTTGTATTGAAAAATTAAAAAATTATAATGAAAAAGACTATTATAACCCTGAAATAAATTATAATTACAAAAATATCTTGATTTCTGCCTCAAAACGATGTCGTTTTGGGCTCATTGTAGATAAGTTATCTACATTGACTGTAGAAAAAACGAACCCTATAAATATTTACATTAAACTCAAAAAAATGATAATCGTAATTCAATAAATCTAATAGTTGGAACTAAAAAACAATACAACGCAACCTTTGAATATTTTTTTGAGTCTCTCCAACGAGTATTGAAGTGTCGAGAAATGTCAGACATGACACATGAGGTTTTTCGAAATGTCAATGCATCATAGGTTGCTATGACCCAAGCACAAACTTTTTTTTCCTTGAGAGAGTATTAATTCTCTGTCTATCTATCTATATATCGAAAAAAAATTTGCTTTAAATATAGAAAACTTTATTTACAGTTCATTATATCTTATCAGTAAGATATATTGTAACAACTTTTTTTTAATTAATGGGTCCCACTTTTTTAAAAAAAAAAGATTATGCTATAGATATCTTTCTCTGCCATAACTGTAGATCTATATATATATATATATATATATATATATATATATATATATATATATATATATATATATAGGTTATAGTTACAACCTTTTTTTTTACAACCTCTTACAACCATATCTTAACACCGTTGATTTTCGCTAATCAACGGTTATGATTTTCGCAAATTAAACTCATTAATTAATTATGAATTCACAATAAATGATAATCGTTGATTGGCGGAAATTAACGGAGTCAAGATATGATTGTAAGAAGTTGTAAAAAAAAGTTGTAAGTATAACGTTCCTCATGTATATATATCCATAACTGTAGATCTGAATATATATATATATATATATATATATATATATATATATATATATATATGGGTTTGCTTTTTCTGCAGTTACTGCAAATAAATTATCTGCAGTAAGCCCAATACGACGTCGTTTTAAGGCGGAAATCATGGTGTTTTTGTAATTTTAATTTATTTCAGGGTTATAACAGTCTTTATATTTATAATTTTTTAAGATTTCAATACCAAAACGACGTCGTTTTGGAAAAGATGCAGATAACTTGTCTGCAGAATTTTTTTTCCATATATATATATTAGTTTCTACACTTTTATGGGGAAAGGAAGCAATTTTTATTTTTATTTTTTAATAAAAAATTAACTTGAGAGATAAAATATTCAAGTAAAGAAATGCTCAAGCATTTAAACATCATTTTCCATTTATTGTTTTAGTTTGGAATAACCAATCAAAATTTTATTTAGTCTTATAGATTCGTTAATTTTTATTGACCTACCATATTTATCATTAAAAAGATAATAACGATATAACAGCACATTTAAAATTATTCTTTTCCTTGACCAAAAAAAAAAATTATTCTTTTCAAAAGATGAAAGATTTGAAATTAAAAACACTCAAACATTTATATAAAAAAAAAAAAAAAAAACACTCAAACATTTCACTTTCTTTGCTTCATCTACTTTAATTATGGGTAAAACATCCGTTAGTTACAGGAAAACAAAAAAAATTTCTACAAACACAAAAATTAAGAGAGAGAAACAAATATAAGGAGATAAAGAAATATCAATGGGCCACATCAATTCTTATCTCTACAGGAAATTTAGTTGTTTTCACGGAACAAGACGGGTGTATTACCCTTTTTTATATTCTAGTTGTGTTTGTGCAATGAAACCCACACATATTGGATCCATTGCTGGGAAAAGTAGATTGTGCCACAAACGGGTAACTAAGAGACCCACACATTGTCAAGACTTTGTGATGGGCTGAAGGTAGAAGTAGAAAGCAAATAAGCAATACATAAGATAGAGTGTGGGGCTGCTGAAAAGAGACTTGCAATTTTATTACGGGAAATGTGTTTATCATGAAATTTTATACTTATTTTATAATTATGTATTTTTAGAAATATATAATTAAAAAAAATCAGCAACAACTTTTTAATAATGTGCTCTCAGGAAGACACAGTTAAAAGAAATAACTTTAATATTATAATTATATACTTCTAGAAGTATATAATTAAAAAATAGTTGCAGAAATTCCTGCAACATGAGAAAAAAGAAACCTTTTTATTATTTGAATTATGTGAAGGAAAATACTGAAAATATAAAAAGAGTTTGATTAATGAGAAACTACAAGAAAATTGTTGGAAATTCCTGTCTCTTCCCTTTCTTTCTCTGTCTCTCCCAACTTTCTTCATCTCCCTAACCCTATTTTCTGCAATTAGCCTTATAGTTTGTCACCCTGGAGAGAGAATGAGTTATGTTACTTTTTTTTATTAATTTTAAATATAGGTTATTCTTTTTTGTAAATGATTGATGCAGTCATACAAAAATGCTCAAATTTTGTAGGGATAAATTCAAAATTGAGCCCGAATCTAAAATTATATATGTAGTAACTAGTAAGGTGGTGGAGTGGGAGAGAAGGGGTAAAATTCAAAATACTAGATGGATAAAAATTTAGACCTAAACCCACATTTTGACCTGGAACGGATCGATATTGAGCCAGAATCTAAATCCCATTTTAAAAAATGTCCAATATAAGTAGGGGTGTTAACGGGCCGAACCGAGCCGAGCTTTGATCTTAACGGGCTAAGCCTGTATTTAAACGTGTCCGACTTGCCCTATCCTGTTACCTGTTACGAATATAATATTGGCCTGTGGCCTGGTTTATTTACAAAAAATAAAAGCATGTGTGAAGCTTGTCTTAGCCTGTTAGCATGTTAAAGAATAAAAATAAGAGAACAGAGTTCCATAAAAAATCAATTTCTAGATAGAAACCTTAGCTTCCAATTTGCAGCAATAATTTACAAAGTCTACAATAAATAAATAAAATTAAAGTGAGAGAAGGTAGATAACAGGTTATATTATCTTAGTCCATTATAAAAAAAGTGCCAACAAAAATAAAAATAAAATAAAAAATAAATTGACATAAACGAGCAGTGCACAGTGGAACGAATGAGATTTTGTGGGTTTGTTTGTGTGAAGGAGGATGAAGGATAATATAGAACAGCACTAGTAATTCCATAAATATACATAAATTCAATATATATCCAAATAGCATAATATAGAACAAAATCATTCAAAAAGTCTGTTAAACCAATAAAATGGGGTGAAATAAATTGATGAGAGAGAGTTATTACAAGTAGTATAAAAAGTATAAATAAATATTTATATACTAAGCTAGCCTGGGAAGCTCTAAGGCCGAGCTTCTGAATTAGAGCCTGAGGCCTTTTTATTAAACGAGCTTTTATATAAGTCCAAGTCTGGTTCCAACACGAGCTTTTATTAAACGAGCTCAGGCCTTTACGAGCCAAGCCAGAGGCCCTTGAAAGGCCCCTGGTTTGTTTAGCACCCCTAAATATAAGTACCCTTTTAGGTCAAATTTAAATCGGGATTATTTTTGGATATAATATAATATAGTTGCCTGTTTCTCTTTTCTTTGCTTTATTTATTTTTTGATATTTTTCTTTTCTTTTCTATAGTTGTCTGATTTATATGTATCAAAAGTTACTTCGCTAGTTGTTTCTTTTCTACGTTCCTTTTATTTGATTGACATTTTCTCTATAAAAAAATAAAGAAATGAAAAGATGTGGGTAAATTGGCTGATTGACCATTTTATCCCTCTTTTAAAATTAATTTACCAATATGTCCCTCCTATCAAATTATATACTAATATGTCCCTCTTCTCAAATTATACATTATTCTATTCCTATTTAACCAAAGTTTGACCAAACACTAGTAAAAAAATGGTGTTTAACCAATTTATAAAGTGGCTAACTGACCAAAAAAACGTGGCTAAATAAAACGATTGCACAAATGGCAATTGGTAAAGCAAAATTAAACAAAGGAATCCGCGAGATCTACCAACTTTGGACAAAACACCAACCAAACTAAGAACCTCAACTAGCGGGTGCATAAACAAACGGGAAGGTAATTTACAAGTCACATTCTACCTATATGTTTTTCCAGCAAAAATTGTCTAGATTCCAAATTGTGTATAAGTACCTGTTACGAAGGGAAGTCCTAAATTGAAGAGAAGGGCTGCAGCACCATCTTGGGCCAAGGATTACATTATGTAATCAGCCCAAGATAACTCATTACTATCATATACATTATGTATTGGGCCTTTATAATATCTGCTTATGTGTCGTTGTTAGAGTCAGTTACAGAGTGGGAACGAAAACGTGTCATATAGAAACGATTTGCAGTTGCTTTTGAACATTCATTGAAATATACAGATTTAAAATTGTTCCTTCTTTCATTTTCTCTCATTGTTCTCTTGTTCTTCTCTGAGAGTATTCAATAGGATCCGCTATCCTATCATTGGTGCTTTCATCTCCTTGGAGCTCAACGAGTTCTCAAGATGCGTGTTCAAGAATTGGCCGATGAGTTTGGTGTGTTTCAGCTTCGTGTTGATCGTAGCTTGGACGATCTGCAAGCTAGGGTGGAGCTACGTTTCACTGAGCATCAAAACCAATTCATCGGTTTAACTGCTCAACTCCAAGAAATTCATGCTGTGGTGGTTGGGGCAAGTGTTCGAACACATGGTGTGTCTTCTGGTTCTGGTCATGATTCTGGTGGGACTTCTCAACCACGCTTTGGTGCTGATGATCCTCGTTCTCTTATGAAATCCATTCGGATGGAGTTTCCTCTGTTCAATGGTTCCGATCCAAATAGTTGGATCTTCCGAAATGAACTTTATTTTGGATTGCAACAAGTTCCTGATTCGCTTAAGGTCAAATTGGCGGGAATGCGCATGGACGGTTTAGCTGGTCCTTGGTTTCAGTGGTTATTCAATGGGGGTTCCATTCATTCTTGGGAGCAATTTAAGTTGGCCATTCGTCAACGGTTTGGTGGTACAGCATATACCGATTTGAGAGGAGTTTTGTCGAAGTTATCTCAGACTGGAAGCTTGGATGATTACATTCGAAATTTTGAGGCATTAATAAACCAGGTCACGAATTTTTCTGATGACATCTTGATGAGTTTTTTTGTCTCTGGTCTGTTACCTGATCTTTGCAGAGCTATTAAGCTTCATACACCTACATCTCTTCATCAGGCAATGCAGCTGGCTATTACTTATGATGCTCACTTTGTTGAATTGCGTTCTTCATTTGCTTCACCAGGGAGTAAGAAGAGCTTTGTTAAGAACTCTTATACTGTTGAGCAACCTAAACCCTTGGCTGCTATTTTGCCCAGTGAGAAACCTGTTTTGCCTACTCTGCCTTTGAATGTTTCTTATAAGAAGTTGAGTAATGAGGAATTGCGTAAAAGGAGAGAGCTAGGATTGTGCTATACTTGTGATGAGAAGCGGAATGCTCGTCACAAATGTCCTGCCAAATTATTCTTGCTGGTTAGGGATTTTGATGATTTTGGGGATGATTCTGATGAGCAGATTGTATGGCAACCTGAATTGGTTCCTGAAGTTTCCCATGATGCTGCTTTACACTCGTTGAAAGGGGATACGAACCCTCGAGCACTCCAGTTTAGAATTCCATTCAAAGGTCGTTTCCTTTATATCCTCATTGATTCAGGTATGGATGCAATGGGGTTGTCCAGTGTCAAGGTTCCTAAGATGCGTGTCTTTTTGGGTAATAGGGAGTTCTTAATATGTGATAGGAAATGTTTGAATGTGCCATTGGATATTCAGGGAAATTGTTTCAGTGTGGACCTTTGGATTATCGAATTATCTGGTTTTGATGTTGTTCTGGGGATGTCTTGGTTAAGCAAGTTGGGCAGGGTCATCCATGATTATACTGACTTGTCCATGGAGTTTGTGTTCCAGAATAATAGGGTGATATTACATGGAGAATCTTTTGGTGGCCGTGACACTTTTGTTGTTAAACAGTGCTTGACCTTTCAGGGGATTGGGGAGGAGTTGGTGCCTACTATTTTACCTGAGTTGTTGGATATGAAAAATAAAATTCCCATGGCTGTTTGGGATATTTTAGTACAGTTTCAGCCAGTTTTTCAGCTACCACAAGGGCTGTCTCCTTCTAGGAGTTATGATCATGCCATTCATTTGCTGGAAGGATCTCATCCAGTTAATGTGCGACCCTATAGATATGTTCATCATCAAAAGGGGGAAATTGAGAAGCAAATATCTGATTTATTGGCTTCTGGTTTTATTAAGGAGAGTAGAAGCCTTTTTTCCTCACCTGTATTGTTGGTTAAAAAGCATGACAACTCTTGGAGAATGTGCATTGACTATATAGCTCTGAACAATATTACAATTCGGGACCGATTTCCCATCCCTACCATAGATGAATTACTTAATGAACTTAAGGGTGCACATGTATTCACAAAGCTTGATTTGAGGAGTGGTTATCATCATATTTTACTGGTTCTTGAAGATACACCTAAAACTGCTTTTAGGACTCATGCAGGGCATTATAAGTTCTTGGTGATGCCATTTGGCTTAACCAATGCCCCTTCCACCTTCCAGGCTGCAATGAATCACATGTTTAAACCTTATCTTCGCAAGTTCATCATAGTCTTCTTTGATGACATCCTTATTTACAGTGGTTCACTTGAGGATCATTATGATCATTTGATACTGACTTTGGGTTGTTTGCAGGCTAATCTGTTTATGGTGAAATTGAGTAAGTGTTCTTTTGCATTGGCAGAAGTGGAGTACTTAGGCCACTTGGTGTCCGGTTCTGGTGTTAAGGCTGACCCCAGGAAAATCGATGCAATGCAAAATTGGCCACAACCTAAAACACTCAAAAAGTTGAGGGGATTTATTGGTCTCACTGGTTATTACCGTCGGTTCATCAAGCATTATGCTGCTCTTGCTTCTCCACTGACTGATTTGTTGAAGAAGGAGGCTTTTGTATGGACAGAAGGAGCTGCTAAGGCTTTTGCATCACTCAAGGATGCCATGGCCGAAACTCCAGTCCTCATTTTACCGGATTTTTCCTCTCCTTTCATTATGGAGACTGATGCTTCTGCCATGGGGATAGGTGCTGTACTTCAGCAACACAATCATCCTATTTCTTTTTTTAGTAAAAAGCTTGGGCCAAGGATGAAGGTAGCTTCCACATATGTCAGGGAGTTATATGCCTTAACTGAGACTGTGAAGAAATGGAGGCACTATTTGTTAGGCTCTAAGTTCATTATTCGCACTGATCATCGCAGCTTGAAGGAGCTCTTCACTCAAACTGTGCAGACTAATGAACAACAAAAATATGCTTATAAGCTCATGGGTTATGATTTCACCATTGAGTATAAACCGGGTTCTACCAATGTGGTTGCTGATTCACTTTCCAGATGTTTTGATGTGGAGGATACATGTATGACTCTATCTTTAATGTCAGAAGTTTCCTTCTCCCTGCTAGATCAGATTCGAGCTGAGAATGTATCTGACTCTGAGTTAAAGGCAATTCGATTGAAGCTACAAAATACAGAATTGGTGGATTATGGCTTTGTTGATAGAAATGGAATTCTGTATTACAACAATCGATATCTATTAGGGTCTGCTTCTGCCTTAAAGGAAATTATTCTCCAGGAAGCTCATTCCACTTTGGTAGGAGAGCATGCAGGTATTACACGCACCTTTCTTAGGATTTCTGCTTCTTTTTATTGGAAGCACATGCGCAGGGATATTCATGAGTTTGTTGAGAAGTGTTCAACATGTCAACTAATCAAGACTACTACCTCACCTCTTTTGGGATTACTTCAACCTCTACCAATTCCTGAGGGTGTTTATGAGGACTTGAGTATGGATTTTATAACCGGTTTGCCTTGCTCCAAGGGATTCAATGTTATATTAGTGGTGGTAGATCGTTTAACCAAGTTTGCTCACTTTGGTGCTTTAGCTACTCCTTATACTGCTAATAAGGTGGCTTCTTTGTTTTGTGATATTGTGATCAAGTTACATGGTTTTCCCAAAACCATTGTGTCTGATAGAGATTCAATTTTTTTGAGTCATTTTTGGACTCAGTTGTTCAAGCATAGTGGGACTTTGCTGCGCACCAGTACTTCTTATCACCCCCAGTCCGATGGGCAAACTGAAGTAACTAATCGTTACTTGGAGCAATACCTTTGAGCTTTTTGCCATGAGGAGAACCATAAGTGGGCTTTATACTTAGGATGGGCTGAATACCACTATAATACGGCTGTGCATTCTGCTATTGGGATGACCCCCTTCCAAGCATTATATGGTAAGGTTCCTTTGATGATTCCATCTTATATTCCTGGTTCTGTGAAGGTGGAGGCTGTTGATGCTACCTTAAGCCATAGGGATGCATTACTGAGGTGTCTTAAAAGTCATTTACAAAGTGCTCAGAATAGAATGAAGGTCCAGTCTGATAAACATAGGAAGGATGTCACATTATCAGTGGGCGATTTGGTATTGGTGAAATTACAGCCTTATAGACAGATCACTTTGGCCAAGAAGAAGTGCCAAAAACTCTTTAAGAGGTACTTTGGTCCTTATCCTGTTACTCGAGTGTTGAGTCCCGTAGCTTACCAGGTGGGGTTGCCTGCTTCTTGCCGTATCCATTCTTCTTTCCATATTTCTGTCCTCAAACTTTTTAAGGGAGATGGTGCCACTATAGCTGTTCCACTACCAGAACTTACCAAGGACAATCAACCTGTCCAAGTGCCTTTAGCTGCTGTTATGGCTCGGATTTTGCATGAAGGGCATGAGGCTTGCAAGCAATGGCTGATTCAGTGGACATGTTCTCCTCCTGAAGATGCTACTTGGGAGTATGAGGCAGATCTTCTCAGGTTCTATCCTGAATTTTCATTGCCACCCATAAACCTTGAGGACAAGGTTCCTTTTGCAGCAGGGGATAATGTTACGAAGGGAAGTCCTAAATTGAAGAGAAGGGCTGGAGCCCCATCTTGGGCCAAGGATTACATTATGTAATCAGCCCAAGATAACTCATTACTATCATATAGTTACTAGTGTGCCAAATGTGTTAAGCACTTTATTCTGTTGCCATCTGTATTGGGCATTCCCTGGCTATCTGTATTGGGCCTTTATAATTTCCGCTTATGTGTCGTTGTTAGAGTCAGTTACAGAGTGGGAACGAAAACGTGTCATATTGCAGTTGCTTTTGAACATTCATTGAAATATACAGATTCAGAATTGTTCCTTCTTTCATTTTCTCTCATTGTTCTCTTGTTCTTCTCTGAGAATATTCAATAGGATCCGCTATCCTATCAGTACCCTATTTTCAAATAAATATTTAAACAGAAAGATGAAAGTGAACGTTATTTTATATAATAAGAATGCCAGCCTTTGATATTAACTGTTTCTTGTTAAGTAATTGGGTCCTCGCCTTGTTCAAAACCGAATTTGGAGACTTAAACATTCTCTTATACATTACAAAATATAGGGAGCAAAATATGCTTCAATCATTGATTGAATCTATGAGTAATGTGTGCAATGCCGTTTGTATTTGACTTTCAGACTCGATTAATTAGCTAGAACTATTTAAGGATGAAAGATCCTATGTTCTCCAGATTTTTAGGGGAGGATTATCTTTGGAACATGCAATGGAGGAGTCAGGGAGGGGTTAGGTGGATGATTGCCCCCATTCAATTTCATATAATCTCTATCTTAGACTGCATTCAGACCTGAGAAAAATGTGGTATAGCATAAGTTTGGCCTTTCAAGTTTAATCTTTCAACTTATTATTCATCATGTACAAAAATAAAATAAAATTGGAGTCATTCAAATTTAGCTATATATGGACTTACTATCATGTTGTTAATTATGTCTCAATTAATGTGAATTTTTCTTCATTAGCCAACTCTAACAAAATTTTCTGGCTCCACCATTGGGAGCACGTGACAAGGTTTACCAAAGACGGTAATTACTTTGTGGTGGATGAGTACTTAAATTATTTCCAAATTCCAAGTTCTTTCACATAAAGAAAACTATATATTATACAAGGAAATGTTCTTTTGATTCCAGAGTAAGACTTTTAAATCTTTCTTTCCATCTTAGTCGTTGATGGACGAAAATCAACTATTATCATTTATAGTGTAATTAATAATTAATTAATATAATTTCCTAAACTATAACTGTTGGATGAGCGAAAATCAATGGCTAGGATGAAGAGTAAGACTTATAAATCTTACGTTGGAGTCAAATAATCTCTCTCCTATTATACATCATTTAAATGTAGTAGCAGTATTATTTGCATTAAAGATATCCAGGCATTATTTGTGTGGTGTATAATTTGAAGTCGTAGTAAATGTAAAAGATTATGACTTTTGCAATATAATCTTGGCAAAGCAAAT
This sequence comes from Gastrolobium bilobum, assembly GCF_033153095.1. Classification (NCBI taxonomy): domain Eukaryota; kingdom Viridiplantae; phylum Streptophyta; class Magnoliopsida; order Fabales; family Fabaceae; genus Gastrolobium; species Gastrolobium bilobum. The sequence goes on along the minus strand of NW_026897100.1, from coordinate 171,904 downwards.
GAAAAAAACTTAAATTTACAATTACACAAGATGAGTAACAATACTTCAACAAAATTTATATAAATTTACAATTAAATTCTCCTCACATATATTTACATTTGAATTATTGAATAATATCTTAGTTTTATTGTAAATGTATTTACATATAATCTAAATTATACACATTCCTCATATAATATTTACAAGTATAATTTTTCAAAACAAAAATCACAATTACAAAAGCAAAAAATAAAAAGATTGCAGCTGATCAACTTATGGATTTTGAGAGCTGTTTCACTTGTAAGTATAAACAAGTTTCTCATTGACTCGGCCAAACTTTAATTCATTACTTTCCGCTATGATTGGCAGAAAGACCACCAACACGAGCTCATTTATTATGAGCCGGGCTCTCGTGGGCCTTTTCCAAAAATAGAAGGGGAAAAGATTGGGAGGAGATTTAAATGAAAGAAAAGGGTATAAATGGAAGAAAAATTTTCCTTTTTAATAAAGGACCATCAATTTTTATTGTGCACCTGGAGCACAATAAAAAAATCCCACCAACACATACATGTATTTTACTTGAAAAAAGTGTGAGAGACCAATCTTGAAACTTGTATGTATCAACACCCCTAGAAGCATCTTCATTCAGCCTCTTCTCTCTGCAGGGATACTCCTCACATATGACCCTTCCACTCAAAACCTTCTACTTAATATCTCCATCCCTCTCCTCTCGTTTCTGTTGCATTTCATGATGACTCCTCAATTGATTCATCCATTCAAAAACTAAAATGGGAAGGGAAATTAATTAGTGAAACTATTCGGAATCATAAACTTTTGTGTTTCTGACTCCGAATGAGTTTCATTAAATTTTCCTTCTCATTTTGGTTTTTGAATGGAGAACCAATTGACGAGTTCAGGAGAAGAACAAGAAATAACGGAGGGGGATAGAGCTGCAAGGAGGGGGCTTAGAGAGGAAGAGTCATATGTGAGAAGCATTATCTATATGCCCCGTAGATAATTAAGAGGCTGAAAGAAGGTGCTTCCAAAGGATGTTGAAATAAGATTATGAAGCAAGACATTTCTGGGGTTGTTTATATAAGTTCCAATGTTGGTCTCCTACACTTTTTTTCATGCAAAATACATGAGTTGGTGGACCTGGAGAGAGTAATGAATGATAATATGGTCATTTAATGAGAAGCGTTTGACTATAATATAGATGTATAAATTAATGGATTATAATGTAGTCATTCAATGAGAAACCTTTGACTATAATATATTATTATATATAAAGTAAGGGAAAAACATTTTTCATGTTGCATAAGAAGTGTTTTCTCATGTTGTGATTCAATTTGCGTGCAAAACTTTCTTTTTTTTTCTTTTTTTAATAAGTGTGGGATCCACAACAAGTTGAATCACAACATGAGAATTCAATCCTCATGCAACATGATAAAATCAAAGCCCATAAAGTAATGGATTATAACGAGGTAATTGAATGAGTAACCTTTGACTTACACGATGGAAAAAGTTTTTCCTGCACACACATTGAACTTCGGGCCTCTTCATTTTGATTTTTGTTTTTAAAAAAATTATTAATCCCAAAAAATATATGTATCACTAGGACAATTTGAATCTTGTCCTGTCAGGTGACGAATGCAACCCCCTGTTTATATATAAGGTAATGGATTATAACGTGTTCATTGAATGAAAAACCTTTGACTATAACTGGAGAGTGGAAGAGAGAAAATGAGCTGTGTTTTTTTTTTTTTTTTTTTGGAATTAATTAGCAACCATGTTTGAAAATATCGATTGTGGTGGAAAATAGACAGATACCAAGTTACTATGACCCAGACACAAACTTCTTTAACCGGGAGATTATTAATTTTTGCTCTCTATCTCCCTATATATAGAGTTCTTAGTTTCTACATTTTTATGGGGAAAGTAAGCAATTTTTTTATTTTATTTTGAATAAAAAATAATTTTTTAATTGAATAATTGAATAAACAAATTTAACTTAAGAGATAAAATATTCTAGTGAAGTGCTCAACCATTTAATGATCAGTATCCATTTATTGTTCTAGATTCATGAATTTTTATTAACCTGCCATATTCATCATGAAAAATATAATAACGATATAACTGCACATTTAAAATTATTATTTTCAAAAGATGAAAGATTTGAAATTAAAAACAGTCAAATTATTATTTTTCACACTGTAGTAATTATTTTTTATTTTATGTTAGTAAAAAGAGAGTAAAGTGTTAGCAGTCCCAACCTATTTGGGATGTTTATTACTTCACTCTAACATAATTGTGTGTGGGCTTACTCTTTTTAAATGATTGATGCCATCATATATAAATGCTCAAACGTTTATTCTTGTTATCGCATTGCGTGAAAACATTGACACCATACTTGAAACGTAAAGAAAATGGTCATGCTAGCTATATGTTTGTGTCTGAACAAGTAACGTTGTTTAGTTTTTTCAAGAAGAAAAAAAGAAACACGATCACTTTGTCATGAAAAACTAGAACTTTTGTATATCTTTGTGTTCTGGTCAACTCAGTTAACTAATCTAATATGGCCGGCTCAATACCCAATGACCCATGCCACTTTTGCTACACCTAACCAGCAACATCAGAGCAGCATCAATAGCGTTGTCATCCTGCTCCCATGTAGCAGAATTTCCAACATAAGACATCAGAATGTCTTGGGGTATCCCCCACTCCTTTTGTGACCTGCATTGGGACCAAAATGCCTCCCTTGTTATGATTTTCCCTACATAGCAGATGCTACAATACTGACAGCAGTTGCTATGTGCCTTGCCTGAGTAAGACACAAGTTACCTTGGCTCTTCCTTATAATAGTTGACTTATCTCATTCTCTCACCAGAATAGAACCTATAAATAAATACACCTTTTTTTTTTTTTTTTTTTTTTGATAACAAATAAATACACCTCTTTATCTCTACCATAAACACACACAAAATCACTATTTCATGAGCCATTATTCTGTTTACTTGGAGAATCATTGTAACTATTCAAACATCACCCCCATTGATACACACAACATCTGGGACTGCCTTACATAACCTTGGTCTATACTATTGTTGTTAAAGATATCCCTATAGTGATCGTAACACCCTTCTGAGTTACATATATGACTCTCGTGCCTCACTAAATGTTCACATTGTTCCTGAACCATTCTTTTTGAAAAACCAATTCTTTCTCTCATTTGTATGTTGTAAATGAATCCATGTGAAGCTTATCTTCCCATTTTATTCTTCCAAAACACAAGCTTGCTAATTGATATCATTATGTTTTCTTAGCTTGAGCAAAATGACCCATTCAAGGATGGGGTGAAGTAAAAATATTATGTGACTTTTCTTTTCTTATGTTATTATCATTATTATTTACAAGGATACTCTTTTTAGAGCTTGTATAATTCCATTGTGTGCTAAACTAATAACATGCAATTAATTGGAAAAAGCATTAGATGCTGTAACTCAAAATAAAAAATGAAACGAATTATCAATTAAATTTCATTATTCAATTAATTTTAATGGGACTAGCTAACTCAGCGTCATTAGATTTATCTTTAAATGCAACATAAGATGAGTAACAATACTTCAACAATATTTATATAAATTTACAATTAAATTCTCCTCACATATTCACATGAATTTTTAAATAATCTAAATTATACATATACATCATATAATATGTACAAGTATTTTTTTTGTTTTTCAAAACAACAAATAGAAAGATTGCAGCTGATGATCAGTTTATGGATTTTGGGAATGCTTCACTTGTATCTATATGGTAAGTATAAACAGACTCATTGAATTGGCCACACTCTAATCCATCACTTTCTGCTGTGATTAGAAAATGGTCACCAACACATGTATTTTACTTGGAAAAAAGTGTGAGAGACCAACCTCATAACTTTTATCAACACCATTAGAAGCACTTTCCTTCAGCCTCTTCTATCTGCAGGATACTCCTCACATATGACTATAAATTAGGAATATTTCAAGTCTTCCTAATTACTTTAACCTTAATCTTCTACTTCTCTTTAGTAGGATTAAGATCTTTTATAAAATCATATTTGAAATACATAATGCAAAAGAAGGACTTGAGAAGAAGAAGAAGAAAAATAGACAAAAAACACAAGAAATATGTATACAGAAGTCAATTACCAAACAAAAAAAATTCAGTAACATATCAGCAAACTTTTCAAAGAATTTAGTAATTTTCAGCTAGAGTTTTAGATAGAGTAAAATAAGAAAAATATCTCCTTAAATAAGAAAAAAAGAAAACTAAATATGATGGCTAATCAACCCTTTGATTAGCGTCCAATCACTTCCTAGTTATATTAGGTAATTTATTTTTTTTATCTAATCAATCCCATTAATTGGTTTACCTAATTTTAGCCAATTAATCTAATTAATTGATTTCTTTAATTTTTTTCATTGTCATCAAATCTAATTCCATGACTATATTTAAATTCAAAATTTAAAATTATAATTTAAATTAATTTTATTAATTTAATATTTAAATTAAGTAAATTGCACCATGAATTAAGATTCAATTAGCCCATGAAGATATAATTTAAATTTTTTTAAAAACTTACCTAAGATGGAAAGTTTATATATATATATATATATTTTTTTTGGAAATACAATGAAAACGAATCCAAATTATTATATAATTATACATGGCAAAATTTTGCCCAAATGACTTGAATTATAATATAATATATATATGAAAGTTTTTGAACTTTTTAATTACAACAATTTAAAAAAATTAAAAAACTTGATACGAAGAACAATGTGGAACTCAACCAGCTAATAAGATATCATATCACCATTGCAAATAAATGATATTTTATTTAACATCATCAACATGCGTGTTTTACGTTTGTTATTTGTATGTCTTTTATATTTGTTGGTCGTTGTATATGAATACATTATACGTAGATGATTGTTAAGGAAAAAACAATAATAATTGAAATAGTTTAATTTCTTATTTTAATTATATCTATTAATTTTTAATAAATTAAAAATAAATATTTTAAAAATATAAGACTAAAATATAAATAAGTGAAAATAAAACCAAACAGTGTCTGTCTCTGTTTCTGCTGTTTTCCTCTTCCCCGTTCCGACAATACACTCTCTTACACAGTGTTCTAAGCTTACCCATTTTGACATTTTTCTTCTTTCTAATTTCCCATTTGTGCGATCATCCAAAATACAAATGAAAAAGCCTTTCATTCAGTTGCATGCAACACTGATTAAACTTCATTGAGCAGCACCCCAATCATACCATCATTTTTGCACCTCTTCCTTATCCATCACTTGTTCTTTACGCAGCAGGTTCACACTCTTCATTTTTTTTTATATCTATTTTTGTGTGTGTGTCTGTGTGTTCATGTGTGAGTGAGAGACCGAGAGAGTTTATTTTTTTCCTTTTAATTTGAATTGTGGAATTTGCAGTTCTTACTTTGCAACTGTGAAGCATTTGGATGGGTTTTGGTTAGGGATTGTTTGTATCGTTTTGGTTTCGTTAATTCCTAGGGTTTTCACTTGTGTCAAGTGTTTTCAATGTGTGACTGAACTGTTGATTTCCTTTCTTTTTTGAAAAAAAAAACTGAATAAACCTGTTGAAGCATTTGATGTGATTTTTTAACTCTTGCATATACTCTTTTTATCTATCCTAGTATTACTATAATGTAGAAGAATTGTAGTGTAATGACATTATTTCTGGTTCAGATGTAGCTATATATAGATACCTCACATCTGTCAAGTGTCAAATTTTATTCTTTCAACTTCTTGTATGATTGCGAGGTGCCGAGAGCCTTTCATAGAAAGGAAAGAAATTGATATCTCAAATTTATGGTTTTATATGTATGTATTGGAGACTTAAAACTATTATTCACACCTTCATTTGGCTTAGCTGATAATAGAAGTATTATCCAGTGCTCTTACTACTGCAATAAATTTTTCTCCTTATGGAGGTTGACTTAAATGGCCACTTCACAATTAGTAACCAAAATCTGGGTCAAAATTGCATATGCTTTCTTGTTTTGAGTATTGGCCTTCATTGTTCCTTTCACTACAGTCTTATTAAAAATGCTGAAATTAATTTTCTTGTTTGCCTTTTTATTTCTTGCATCATATTTTGGCTTCATTAACCTACTATATTACATGGTGGTGAAGAGGCCATATTGTGGCACTAAATTATATATATTCATTGTTTTAAGATTTTTAAACTCCATGGATATCGAGACAAATCGTGAATATTCTCTAACTCTCTCCTTCTCCATAAGCAGACACTGTGGAAGGAGGTGCTGAAGGCAGAACATTATTACAAGGGAATAATCTTTGCATGGGTTGTCATCAACAAGCCATGGTGAGTGGCTTTATGCCCAATGGTCTCTTGCCCAATGAAGCAACTTCTGCTAATCTGGTGCTTGACCAAGGCAGATGGTCACTAGCTGAAGAAAGATCTGCGCAGCTCATTGAACATATTCAGCCCAATCAACCATCGGAAGAACATCGAAATGCTGTATCATCTTATGTGCAACGCCTGATTATGAAGTGCTTCTCTTGTGAGGTGCCAAACTCTGCTTCATCTTTTCCTCTAGTTGATTCTGTTCAAATTTTAAATTTGTTGTTTCTTTTGATATTAGATCTCCTTGCATGATTAGTCATATTAGTTGTTAAATAATTTTTGGAACTTTATTGTGTTGTCACTATTTAGACTTAGTATATTAGTTATTTAGTATCTTTGTACATTTTATGGCATACTATTTTTGGAGTGAAGTCATACCAAAATATAATAGTTGTCTATTGAAATCTTAGGCCTCTATTATTATTTTAGCACTTTGAGCTTATACATTTTATTTTTGTTAACTATAGCTAATTGATGGAAAGAGCTATCTTGTTGTCCCGAAGAAGCATGACCAAATTAATTTATTTGTTATCTAATTAAGGCTATCCTTGGCAATCATTTTAGAAATATTTTCCCCCCAGTTCCCTTCCAATCATGAGTTGTTCTGAAGCATTAATTTATTTCAGGAAACATTTGAGTAAGCTTAAGTACAAAATTTATCTCAAAGTTTCATAACACTATTACTTAGCATTGAAGTTTTTAGAAATAAAATATAAAACCTTTCATCTGCCTTCATCTAATAGCTTAAACTTTTGGGTTGAATAGGTTCATGACATTGTATCAGAGCCTCGTTGACCAAGTGGTCCAGAGTTCGATCCTTGCCGCCTCCATTCTTCTAATAATCTTCTAATAAATATTGTAGAATTTCTTAACATGGGTAGATAGCCTGTGCATTGTCTATACATGAAATGAAAATGGGAAAAAATAAGTAAATAAACTTCCACAATGAAACTTTATACTGCCTAATGCTTGCATAATAATATCCTTCCTTTTGCACTGCAGGTATTCACATTTGGGTCTGTACCATTGAAGACCTATTTACCTGATGGGGATATTGATCTAACAGCATTTAGTAGCAATCAGACTTTCAAGGACAGTTGGGTTCAAAAGGTACGGGATATTTTTGAAAGTGAAGAGAAGAGGGAGGATGCTGAATTTCGTGTGAAAGAGGTTCAGTGTATCCAAGCAGAGGTATGTACTTCTTATCAGCTGTATCTACAGTCCTCAAATGTATTTTCTTCATGACAATAATGTATATACAAAAGCTGACAGATTTTAGAAGGGCCATTTTATGATTTCCATATTGTATTGTGATTGCAAAAATGTTTTAGCATTCTGGATATTGTTAGTGGTTTCTAAAATTATTGCAAATTTTCCAATTCTAAGCATGTTGGCATCATATTTTCTGCCTTCAGATCACACAAGGGAGCATTTGTATACTTATGATTGTGGTAAACTTGTCAGAATGAAGAATGCAAAATACACAAGCCACTGGAATTAGGATTTCAAGTTCTTTTTTGTGTGAGATTATTCTGCTATGCCAGAGAAATTTCTTGGTGGTATGCTAAGAAAGTCCATAATACAATGTGTCAATATTCAACCACATTCGTCATACATATGCTGATTTAGCTGTTTGTAATCTGCATAGGTCCTTAGATCTTTGTTGGCCAAAGCTCATTTTGGCCACTTTTAAGTTGGACTGTCAGCTGATAAGATAAGTGGGAACTCTTAATCCTTTTGCTGTGGTTTAGGGCAGATTTTAACTTTTACTTTTTGATGCTTTGACCTAAAGGCACTTGTAGCTCCTAACATGTCTTGTTTCAGTTGACCGATATAATATGCTCATACATTTATTTGTAGAATTGATTATATGAAGTGTGGATCCATGTCTTAAATGAAATTAATCGCCCTTGATATTATCGCTTTTTTCATTTGATCATTGATAAAATTAAATTTTTTCTACTATCTTGTTTAAATGCTGCTTGACTGTTTTATTTCTGATGTAAAATTTTACAATCTTACAAAATGCTTTGTCTTATTGTCATTCAACGGCAGGTGAAGATCATAAAGTGCTTGGTGGAAAATATTGTAGTCGACATATCTTTCAATCAGCTTGGTGGTTTATGTACGCTTTGCTTTCTTGAGGAGGTTATTTACTCTGATAGAAGTTGTGATTGTCAAATACACTGTTTCCCTTGTAGAGATCTCTAATAGCTAGTTTTCCTTTTCTAGGTTGACAATCTGATAAGGAGGAATCATATATTCAAGCGCAGTATTATATTGATAAAAGCTTGGTGTTACTATGAGAGCCGCATCCTGGGTGCTTCACATGGACTTATTTCGACCTATGCACTGGAAACTTTAGTCTTATACATATTTAATGTTTACAATAATACATTTGCTGGACCACTTGAGGTGACAAATTTGTTTTCTTTGGTATATATATTATTGTGGCATCTGTAGGGTGAAAGTATAATTTATGTTGTTACCTTTCCCATCTTCTTATTTCCTATTGCTGCCATACCTCAGGTGCTCTATCGATTTCTGGAGTTCTTTAGCAAATTTGACTGGGATAACTATTGCCTTAGCCTGTGGGGACCAGTTCCCATACGTTCACTTCCTAATATAAGAGGTACATAAAATGTTTTCTCGAGTTCCTCGCATCTCTGTGTTGAATAATATGCTATTTTCATTGTGGCTAATAGGTTTTTCTTTTCTTATTTTTTACTGCATTCAAAATCTTGACAGCGGAGCCTCCACTAAAGGATTGCAGAGAGTTACTGCTTGACAACTCGTTTCTTAATGCATGTAACACCTTTTATGGTGTTATGCCTAGCAGCCAAGAAAATCAAGAGCAACCTTTTGTTTGCAGATATTTTAATATTATAGATCCTTTGCGTGCAAACAACAACTTGGGGCGTAGTGTCAGTAAGGGTATTCCTCTTTTAAACCCTTACACAGGAAATAAGTAGCCAGTGAAAAAAATACAATTTTTAAGATACATAATATGTTTATTTGTTTCCCTGAATATAGAAGCTTTGTGATGTTAGGCTACAATATAGACTCCATGCTCAAAGATAATAATATGGCGCTATGAGATATCAACACATAAAGGACAAACAAGGAAAATAGATTAAAGCTAGAGTTAACAAGACAGAAAAAAAAGAACAACCTGATTTTATAAAGCTTTGCAATGCACAGGGTCTAGGTAGGAACCGATATTGGTGAATGAGTTGGGAGCTTTTCTTGCAAGTTTTTGGCAATGTGTTTCCGTGTGGGATACTGAAATCGTAAGATCTCGATGCTTTGAGTCCAATGGTGGCCTTAAAGCACATAAATCCTGAGAATTGAGAACAACACAAGGTGTGGAAGCAGAATTGAAATATGTCTTTGATGCCAAAATTGATGTAGAACAATCCCAGAGTACTTCTCTTGACAAGATACTCCCTTGACAAACCTAGAGTACTCTTCTGCGCAACATAGCAGTGTTTAAAAACCCGACCCGGCCGAGGTCAGGGGTCACGGGTTCAACCGGGGGTCACGGGGTCACTACGTTCACCCGGTTTTATATATTAAAAAAATATAAATATATATATCTTATATGAAGAAAATTAAAAAACAAATCACCAATCATTAAAGATTCAAAATATATTTAATATAATTCACCAATTACAACCACAAGTCAATATTACACAACCTAATTAAAGTATCAAGATACCAAAGTACAAAACTCATATTCTAATGATACCAAAGTATCAAGATACCACAAGTCTAGGTCGCTGGGAGAGAAGAGAACGATTAGATTTAGATTTGCAAGCATTTTTATTTTATTTTTTTTAATAAAATGACGTTGTTTCATGGAATTTTCTTTAAAAAAAAACATGCAATGACCTCCTTTGAACCCTCTGACCCGGGAGTCACTGAAATCCGGCCGGGTTTTGGGGGTCGGAGGGATCGATGTGCATATAGGGTCCAACTTGTGACCCCAACCCTCAGAGGGAAGGGGTCAGGGTTGACCCGGGTCAACCCGGGGGGCGGGTTAGGGTTTTAAAACACTACAACATAGTACTCCTCTGATTGAAGTATCATATATTCCCGGATTAAAGGGAGTATCAATTAATATAATAATCAAAAGTGTCTCAAATGTTTAAACTGATGGTCTATTTATAGACCCAACATAGCTAAACTTCCTGATAAGTTATTCCTATTCTAAGTTGGAATAAGATAATCCAAAGTGGAATAAAATCCTTAAATAAATTAACTATAAATAATCCCAAATTGAAAATCCATATTCGAAATTAAAGATCCTAAATTAAATAAGAAAACTAATAGCTCAGTCTACATCACGCTTGCTTGTTTCATTTAACCTTCTGTTTTTTTTTTTTTGTGATGCATATTGTTTGCTGATGTGAGATATTAACTTAAAGCTTCCCCTAACTTCTCTATGTCGGATCCGGAGTTCAAATTTCGGATGCTCTTTTAAAATCATGATTAAATCTGATTTCAAGAATGAATTTTATCTCTAGGGCTAATATAGGCAAGCAGATATGATTAATTTTTTGGCCCCTCATTTGTTCTGTGCCCATGTTCTCATATAGAGTTTAATACTACTTAAACAGAGGTTAGATAGCTATATTGTTCCTGTGTTTTATGTGTGTCTTTGCTCAAGAGTAAAACTTATTTGCAGTTTTACTTGTACTCTCCTTCCTTTATAAATTAATTCTTCATTTATCGAAAACCATCCTGGCAAGCAAATCTACACTATGTTCAGCAATTGAATTGTTTCAGCATCAATTTTTTCTAAACTTCTAGATGGTACTCTTTCATCTGAACTTTCGGCAATATAGTATTTAACTATCAACATGTATACATGCGAATGCTATTTAAGTCTTTTATCTGATTTTGTTATTATAATCTACTTTACAGGTAGTCACTTTAGGATAAGAAAGGCATTTGCTTTTGGGGCTCAGCAGCTAGTGAGATTGCTTGATTGCCCAGAAGAGAACTTAATTGCCGAATTTGATTTGTTTTTCAGAAACACATGGGATAGGCATAGGAATGGCCACCGACCCGATGCTCCCAGTTCTGGTCTTAATTCAAGAAATAAATATGTTGTAAAAAATTCAGCATGTAATGAAGCTGAGGATGAGCATCCTCAAGCTTCTCATGCATCACATGATATCTACAAAAAAACTGGTGATCATTCGACAGGAGCAAAAGAGATTTTTGGAACCTCATATATATCTGCTGTTTCACGAACTCAGAGCCCAAACACTAATGGCATCTTCACCGGTACCATGACCTCAGATATAAAACATGAAAGTTCCATGAAAAATGCACATCCTGGTAAAAGCCAAATCCCTGATTATTCATCAAATGAAGTTCATGTCACGCATCACTTTGATAGGGCACTCTCTCTTCCAGAGTTTGCACATATATCTGTTGAAGGTCCACCTAGACATAGGCATATTGGGGTATCAGAAATGGAAAAAGGACATAACCATTCGAGATCTAAAGTTTTAGCCAACCACAATGACAGTGTTTCAGCTGAAAATCAGCAACAAACTTTATATGATTGGAGAAGCAATGATGCTGCTGAATCAAAAAATGCTTCAAATAGTTATAATGCTGAATTTGGCTTAGGTGTCATCAAGGAAGATGGTCATTCTGTTGATAAAGCAATGTGGATGCATCAAAAAGGGCAGGATTTTATGAATATTACAGAAACTTACAGAAATTTTAGTTCCAATGGATATTTGCAAGCACCGGTGAATGTAAATTTAAGTAATGTACCTTTTCCAGTTCCATCAGCTGTTTCAGCTTCGGGATTTGCACATGCAAACTCATTTGCTATGCATTCTGCAAATGCTCCTTCTTTTGAGTCCTTTTGGGGTTGCAATATGCCTTATTCTCAGGATTTAGTTCCTTTTCCTGCATTGCAGTGGTTTCCAAGTGTAGGAGTGCCATTAAATCAGGAAGAAATTAATGAACCAGTTGATGATAATGTAGTATTAGCTTATTTGGATCATGATGATAGTGATGGAGGTTTCTGGTCTAATGATAACATGAATGCTGTTGGAGGATATGACTATGAAGATGGGTATATCCAAGCTCAACAACAGAGAGATAGGAAAATGGTTACTACAGAATGTTCCAGTACTGGTAATCCATCTTGGCTGACTAGTTCTGGAAGTTACCTGCCAAAAGATTATGAGCCAACTATCGAACATAGAATGTTGACCAGCGAAAATACTAGTGATGGTTTACTTGATAAAAGAAACATGGGTAATTGTATTAACTCTACAGCAAGCTCTAGATCAATGTGTTCAACCTCAAGTTCCAAGCTTTCTTCCTCTACTTTCTCAAATAAATCTCCTTCCAAGGCTCCAAAGTTAAAGAAGGACCAAAGAGCGTTAAAGTCAGCCTTTCCTACACCACCATTTTCTGTATATGAAAGCCAACGTGAAGGAAAACACATTGATCATATTTCTGCTCAACCAGATGATGACAGTGGAGAGCGGATTTGTCAAGCAACTATAGGAACTGACTTGGCTGAGTGCACAACAGCTGAAGCTGTTACTTCAGATGTTCAGAATCATCAATCAGCCAATTATAGGCAAGGACCAATGAATGTGTCTAATTCAAATGTTCCCAACATTCCTGTTCTTGTTGGTCCTGGTTCAAGCCAGAGAGCTGTTGATAACCAAGAGTTATTACCATTTGCATTTCATCCTGCTGGATCACCAGTTCCATTTAATACCATGTACATGTTCCCATTGTACTATCTTCCACATGAGACTGGTACTCCTTATACAGCTACCAATTGTATGGATATGGAGGCAGAGCTAGGTAATCTTCATGCATATCAATCAGTTTTCAGTTTGGATTCTACTGAGAGAATCAAACAATTAGATACCTTCCATAAGTCTAACAATATCATTTATGAAGAGTCATTGGTAAAACAGAGGCCCGATATTTTGCATGGCGATTTTAGGAGTTATTGGCTGAATCTGCAATATGGACGGTTTTGTCAGAATGCACAATTACTGAGGCCTTCATCATATCCTTCCTATGATGTTCCACCAATTTACATACAGGGACAATTTCCTTGGGATGGTCCAGGGAGACCTTCATCAAATATGAACATGATGGCTCATGCTCCTCCTCTTGTTCCTATGATGTCAATCCGATGTGGTTCTGATAGCCATGTAGGAGTTAATCAGCTATATGCTGGTGAACTTCCCAGATATAGTGGTGGGACTGGAACTTACCTGCCAAACCCAGTAAGTTTCAAGGTTAATTTCTATACCGTCATCTCCCTGGTAGTATGCTATTTATAATTGTGATTTTTTTGGTGCCATGATCAACCTATAAAAATCTAAAATGAAAGATGCCAAGTACCAGCTGAAGCTATATTCGAATGCCTTTATATGGTTCAATTCCATTTTATTAATTCTAGAGGATTTGAGAGGAAAATGTTCTTGTAAGATTTATCCGTTGAAGTATTTTACATTGCACAATATAGAGAGCAACATATGCTTCTAATATTTAGATTTCAGCAGAAATATTACAGGTGCATGCATTCTAATAACAGAAATCAGAGAGGAAATTACAACTTTGGCCAGAAGGACCGTCCCTGGGAAAGGGAAGGGAATTGGAATTTTAATTCTAAGTCTAGGTTTGCCAGCCGTGACCAGTTTTACTACCAAGTTGAGAGGCCTGGTATAAGGATGGATAAATCCAATCTGAGCAACAGACGACCTGATAGGCCATGGAATTCATTTAAACGTGGTTCTTTTTACAGGGGAAAGTTGTATAATGATTCACATAATACTTCAACACCTAACGATCATGTTGCTGACTTGCCATATGGCATTCGTCCACCTCCAGTTAGTGCTGGTGAGATTTCTACTGAATCTACCTTTCCATAAATTATTGTGATGTATCCATAATGATTAAAATATATGTTATGATCATAATGACTGGCTTAAGTTTGATTTTCTTGGATCAGCACGTTTCTCAGGCACCAATGAAGCGACGCATCAAGGTAAAGATTCACACAATGCTATCAATGGGCTAGCAAAGTTTAAAAGAGATTCTGCAGAGTCTTATCTAGATCGTCACTCATCATCACATAATTTCGGGGGGTAATTATTTATTTTCTTTCCTATTCTGTTTTTTCCCATTACACTTTACATGCTGATTTATTCATTGAATGGTTAATATCAATATTAATATGACCTTTCAGTTTGAGTCAGCTGTCGATGGATCCAAATAATTATTCAATGAATGGTAAATAAAATTGTAATGCACCAGAAAATCTGTTTTCTCGAATTTCATTGATGTCGGCTATTTCCTTCTGTGACTGTATGGAAAATAGTTAGATGTTCAACTCAAGCTTGTAAAACTAACTGATCTCAAGTAGCTTGGTTTCAGATTTGCTTGATCAGTTCAATCAAATATAATTATTTCCCCTCTGTTTCTTGGGTGGTGGGGTTTAGGTCTGTCAACACTAAAACTCATTCATTATCACAGTTGTCAGACCCAGTCTGGACCAGCTGGTCAGTCCAGAAGAACCGGAACCGGTTTTCTAGCGGGTGTAATTGACCCACAAAACAGAATTTTCAAAAAACCGATTAAAAAAAAACTAGAGAACCATTTTTTAAAAAACCTTTTTTAAAATTTCTCTGACTTAACGAATTATTTGTTTACTAATTTATAACCAAAAATCGTAATTTTTTTTCTTAATTTGTCCAATGTAAGACAAATAGGAGATTGTAATGCAATAAGAGTTTGGCTACTATTTAAAATGGGAAGTTTTATCTGTTCCCCTTTTACTTATTCGGAAAAGGCTCATTTATCTGTTCCCCTTTGAGCGATGTAATTTAAATTTTATGATAACTACGCCCTTATTTATTCACTTTAGTTGTTAACTCACTTTACAGGAGTCTAATCCTACTTATTAGCGCTATTATAGTTATAAAATCATGCAACTTTTAGTATAATATTTTTAGTTTAATAGTTAATGTGATAAATCAAGTTAATTATATTAGGCATATAATTCTATGTTGTTTCTTGGTTTTATTTTAGGGATAGGTTATATTTACAAATTTTTTTGTTTACAAACTACAATATCTTCTCTCGGGAGAACACTAGGTTTTACTATGTTCTCCCAGGAGAAGATAGTGTAATTTGTAAAAATTAATCAAAAAAGTTTGTAAACGGATCATTCCCCTTTATTTTATACTCTTTAACATATGGGTATATTTTTCTTACATATTGTTATTGAAGAAAAGAAGAAGAAAAGAAGAAGTGGAAGAAGTGTTTTATCTGAATAATACTTTCTTGATTCATTGAGAGACCCAATGAGTCCTTTTTATATTGAGTACATCCAACTACCTCAACTACTTTAATAAATATACAACCACCAACTACATCAATAAATATACAACTACCAACTAAATATACAACTACCAATTACATCAATAAATACTATCTAGAATATTCTACATATTCTACACTCCCCCTCAAGTTGGGAGATATATATTGATCATTCCCAACTTGTTGATCAAATTCTCAAAGGTCGGCTTAAGTAATCCTTTGGTGAGGATATCCGCCGTCTGTTCCTTGGTAGGTATATATGTCAAGCATACACTACCGTCTTCTAATTTCTCTTTGATAAAGTGACGATCAACTTCCACATGTTTTGTTCTGTCATGATGAACATGATTTTGAGCAATGCTGACAGCAGCCTTATTATCACAATATAATCTGATAGGTAGGGAATAAGAGATCTTCAACTCCTCCAGAAGCCTTCGTAACCAAATTCCTTCACAAATACCATGGGCTAGAGCCCGAAATTCCGCTTCTGCACTGCTTCTTGCAACAACAGTTTGTTTCTTACTTCTCCAGGTCACAAGGTTTCCCCAGACATAAGTACAATATCCTGAAGTAGATCTTCGGTCCATTGCAGAGCCAGCCCAGTCTGCATCTGTATAGATTTCAATCATCCTTTTGTGCCCCTTTTTAAAGAAAATTCCTCGACCAGGGGTATTTTTGAAGTATTTGAGAATTCTATAAACAACACTAAGGTGTTTTTCCTTAGGAGAATGCATGAATTGGCTAACCATGCTCACAACAAAAGCAATATCAGGACGAGTGTGAGACAAATAGATTAATTTTCCCACTAGTCTCTGGTACTGCTCCCTATCAACATCTTCCCCGTCCTCAACTCCCATCTTGATATTAGCTTCAATTGGAGTCTCTGCCGGCTTGCACCCAAGCATACCTGTTTCTTGCAACAGGTCTAGAATGTATTTTTTCTGAGTTAAAGAAATTCCTTCCTTACTCCGAGCAATTTTCATGCCAAGGAAATATTTGAGAGATCAAAGATCTTTTAGTTCAAACTGGTCAGCTAAATTTTTTTTAAAGAAGTTATCTCCTCGCTATCATTACCAGTGACAATTATGTCATCAACATAAACGATCAGAATAGCAATTCTTCCTTTGTCGGAGTGTTTAAAAAATAAAGTGTGATCAGTCTGAGCTTGGGTGAACCCTCTTCCCTTAACAGCTTGAGTAAATTTCCCAAACCATTCTCTGGGATATTGTTTAAGTCCATAGAGAGACTTTTGCAAATTGCACACAGAACCATCCCCTTTTTCAAAACCAAGAGGTAGATCCATGTAAACTTCCTCATGGAGATCACCATTCAAGAAGGCATTCTTAACATCTAACTGTTGCAATGGCCAATCAAGGTTGGCGGCAAGAGATAGCAGAACGCGGATAGTGTTAAGTTTGGCAACAAGAGCAAATGTCTCCTGATAATCTATCCCATGAGTCTGAGTAAATCCCTTAGCAACTAATCTGGCCTTATACCTATTGATGCTATTGTCTGCATTGAATTTTATTGTGAACACCCACTTGCAACCAACAGTTTTCTTTCCTTTAGGTAATGTCACAAACTCCCATGTTCCATTTTTTGTAAGTGCATCCATTTCTTCTAATACTGCATTCCTCCATTTTGGGTCATCAAGTGCTTCTTGGATATTTTTGGGTATCCTGGTACTATCTAACATAGTGTTGAAAGCACGAAAACCTGGAGACAACTTTTCATATGAGATATAATGGGAAATAGGATGAGCAGTGCAAGATCTAGTACCTTTCCGAAGAGCAATAGGCATATCAACGTTGGCTGTACTAGTACATTCAAGTGGGTTGCTGGAACAAGGACTCGAGTCAGGATCCTGGCAGTCTAGAGTATCTTCATGTGTTTTGCGCCTGCTGTAAAATTTTCCCCATTTACCAGGAGGATCACAAGGAGGATCATTAGATTCAGGTATAGTTGCTCCCCCTGTTTCCTTCCCAATAACTCCACCTGTTTCCAAAGGCCAAGGTAAGACAGCAGCATCATTTGGTTTCCCAGGCTTATCTTCATCCATACCAATACCAATAGACTCCCCCTGAAGAGAAGTCGGGGAAAAAAAGGATTGTGTCTCATAAAAGGTAACATCCATGGAAACAAAAACCTTACGGAGAGAAGGTGAGTAACACTTATAACCTTTTTGATTAGGGGAATATCCTATGAAGACACATCTGATGGATTTAGGGTCAAGTTTGGACCTTTGATGTGGAGGAATATGTACAAAAACCACACAGCCAAATATTTTGGGAGGCAGAGAAGAAAGAGCACTGAAAGAGGGAAAAGATTTAGTAAAACAGGATAAAGGAGAATGAAAATTTAGTACTCGAGAAGGCATCCGATTAATGAGATAACAGGCTGTCAAGACGGCTTCCCCCCACAGATATTTAGGGACATGCATCGTGAATAAAAGAGCTCGAGCAACTTCAATTAGATGTCTATTTTTCCTTTCAGCCACCCCATTTTGTTGAGGGGTGTTAGGATAAGAACTTTGATGAATAATTCCATGCTGGTTTAGGTAATCTCCAAGAACTGAATTAAAATATTCAGTGTCATTGTCTGTTCGCAGAATTTTGATAGAAGTCTGAAATTGAGTTTGAATCATAGCATGAAAGTTTTTAAAAGTGGATGCTGCCTCAAACTTATCTTTTAAGAGATATACCCAACATACCCTAGAATGATCATCAATGAAAGTAATAAACCAACGAGCACCCGAGACATTTTTTTCACGAGCAGGTCCCCAAATATCACTATGAATCAATGTACAGGGAGAAGATTCATGATATTTCTTAGGAGAATAAGTGACACGAGAGTGCTTTGCAAGCTGACAAATATCACAAAGAAGGGAACTTGGCTTTTTATTGATAAATAAGTTCGACAATAACTTCTGGAGATAAACAAAATCTGGGTGTCCCAACCTACGATGCCATAACAAAACATCATTACAGTCATCTGATAAACATAGAGAGTGGTTCGAAAAAATCCTCTTTTCACAATGAACATCTGTAAAATAGTATAGCCCTTCTTCCTCTCTAGCACTGCCAATCATCATCCCCGAGTCCTGTTCTTGAAAGATACAAGCATTTGCAGAGAACTTAGCAACACAATGCAACTCAGCAGTAAGTTTGCTAATAGAGATGAGATTACAAGTAAGAGAGGGAACATGAAGTACTGAGTTCAAAATAATATGCTCAGAAAGTTTAATGGATCCCTTTCCCGCAATAGTGGAGAAATTCCCATTAGCTGTTCTTATTCGTGACGGGTGATAGTAAGGGGTATAGGAGAAAAATAAGGTTGCATTACTTGTCATGTGATCAGAGGCCCCTGAATCAAGGATCCAACGATTACTACGTTCAACATGGAATGCCATACCTTTTTGAGCAACATGACTAGTTGCCTCAGCAGGTTGAGACATCAATTTCTGAAAAGACGAATTTTCAAAATTTTCAACGTCCATGGTTTTCTAACAACAGGTACCCAGAAAAAAGTTCCTCCAAATACGATTTTGACCCTCAAAACAGGAAGAGAGTTGCTCGCAAAAATCAATGAATGAGAGCAATCTTGGCTACAGTGAAACAGTAATTGCTACATTAATGAACAGTACTGCTACGGGTCTTCTGTGGGCTGGCTCAGAATCTTGTCCTGAACCTAATGGTGGCCTTGGTTTCGTGGTTGGAGGTGTCTAGGTAAGGATTCTGGCTTGGGCAGTGGCTAAAACGAAAAAAAAAAGGAATAGGAAAATGACTTACAAATAAATCAGAACGGGGAAGAGACTGGAATATAACCAGCTCTTGATACCATGAAGAAAAGAAGAAGTGAAAGAAGTGTTTTATCTGAATAATACTTTCTTGATTCATTGAGAGACCCAATGAGTCCTTTTTATATTGAGTACATCCAACTACCTCAACTACTTTAATAAATATACAACCACCAACTACATCAATAAATATACAACTACCAACTAAATATACAACTACCAATTACATCAATAAATACTATCTAGAATATTCTACAGTTATATATATAAACCTGGTTTAATCCCAGTCCAATCTCAGTTTTACCTCAAAACCTTGAACATCTATGGCCGATCTGGTTCCGTAAACAGTGTTCATTATCTTATTGTTGGGCTTAATTAGGTTTTGTCATTGTTGCTGTGTCCAATCTGTATTCCTTACGACCTGCCACCACAAGTCCGTTCACTTAATTACTCTTGGCGATGTGTTATTATTTAGTAACAACATAGTTCGCCTGGTCTATTGAACCTTTTGTTATGCTTCGCATGGCAAAAAAGGAAATGAGCAGAGAACAAATTAGATATTCCATCTGTACTATTACATTAACTTTATTACCTTGGCTGATATTTATTACTTGTCTTACGATCTTATCAAAATTTGGTAGTATTGTGATGATTTATTGTATTTAACAGGGTTCAAAAAGATTGACAAGCTTTCAATAAACAGAGATGCTGATTTCCTGCTGTTCTGGCCAGAGAGTTCATTTTTGTTTGTTCGTGCCACCCCTCTACTAGGGTGAAGCTTGGACTTTGTGACCCTTTTGTACACAGAAAATTTGTAATAGTAGTGAGAATAGTACTCTTTACTTTCCTACAGTTAACATTTTGTGTTAGCGTGAAGAGGGATTCTGGCTGTTGAGAAGAAAGTGGTGTATATTTGTATATACTACCCCAAGTGTCACATGGTGCCTTTTTGAGTAAGAAAATGACTAGATTTTGTTCCTTTCAGGTTCCTTTTCTCCAATTTTATATTTGTCTTCATGTAAGCTGCTGCTTTTATTACAGGTTACTAAGTAATGGTGTTTTCATAAGACAACTTCAGATATGAACTTAATTACTTGTGTTTTCAACTGATGACCTCCTTTAGCTGAAAACCGCAGTAAATTATTCTTGCTTGAAATCTATTTACAGGCTGGAAATATGTAATACAAGGTTATCTTACAAATCAACTACTCTATCAGAATTAACAATTATGCCACTTCACCAAAGCCATTGTAGGATGTAACTCGTGCGTTGCCAGACTCTCATGTATCCTTTTAACTAAATTTTAAAGGCCTGGTTATAATTGGATAACCTTGTCGGCTTGTCCTCTACTCTATGACTGTGCTGCTGTGTAGATAATTAGAGAAACCGTATAACTATCAACTATTGGAATGATCTGGTATATATGCACTTCAAAGGCGAAAGAAATTATTTTGCTATAGATATTGTAGTGCTGTCCTTATTACACTTAGTCTTCCTCGAAGATTGAAGCACTCAATGTGCTGTAGTGAATTACGTTTGCAGACAAAACAAACCATCCATAATCCATGATACCATATGATAGTGTAATTTTCTTTTCCAGGTATCATAATCAAACTCAATTATTATTAGCAGAATTAGTTTTCCAATTAATATCGTTTATTTGATAATTGTAAATCAACATGTGAATCGTAAGATCCATCTTGTACGGAAAATGCTCAACCTCATGAGAGTTTTATCTTCATCCCTGCATATAAATTATATATCCAGAATATCACCCTGATTTCAAAGCAACATTCCACTTCACAAAATACGAAGGAATTCTTGATTTCTTAAGATTAAAAACTACATGAATATAAACATTTTCCCCTTTATTTTATCACAAACGGGAAGTTAAGAAAAACAAAGCAGTGCAACGTTAAACACGCAATAGCATCATTGTATTAAGTATCAAACAGCAAGTAAAAGTTGAATCTTATGTCTAGTGTAAGTAAACTTCATACATGTAACAAGACAGAAAAGGCATGTCGATCAACTGGAATAGCAAAAGCACCAGGCAAGGAAGAGATAAATGCAAGAACTATAGCCTAATCATCTAGCATGTCGAAGATGATAACTACGATTAGCTTGGAGTATATCCATGCCTAAATGAATAACAAGTCCCAAAATTATATAGCAAAATCCAAATGCTGTAAATCCCTTCTATCCAATTATGACACCAAAAAGTACTTTAGGCTTACAAAATCAAGAGTAACCTATGAGAGTATTTTAATCAATATTGAATTCAATTTCTAAGCCTATTTGCATTACTTTTCTATACTGTGCAGTGTCATCTATCATCCTTTCTCTGTTTTCCATCCTCGTCTAACGTTACTGCTCTACTAGATTTTGAAGCATTCACTCCTTCACCAGATGCATGGTTTTCAGGTGGACTGGACAATGTGTCTTCCTTAGATTTTCCAACCAATGCCCCATTAACTTGTGTTGTTAGCTGCTGGATCCAAGTCTCGACAGCCCTTTGGAGCATTATGAGCTTCTTGCCCTGTAAGCAAGTGATTAGGAACCTGATGAGAGAAGCGAAACATCTCCTCTTTAGGAATCTTCCTTACCTGATCATGGCTGTGCCTTTGATACACTGTCCTAAAACCATCAACCTTAACAAGTGGTGTAACTAATATACCTTCCTCCTCGCTGAAATCTTCAAGCACCTCCACCATATCATACTTGTGTATCACTTCATCTGGAGTATTTTCATCCCAGTCAGGAGACCAGTTTCTATAGAGAGCCCAAACTTGCCCCTTTCCAGGAAAGATGCGAACGACTCCTCTGGTGCCTTTTGTCCACCTAACCTTATGTGAAAATGAATTTAATGATTCAGTTATTTCATGCCTGCCAATCCTGAAATCCCCACAAGTTTTGTAAAAACCAGAACCTATCCAATCTATTGGGCCCAATTCACTGTTGCTTCGAGAGTTAAGCCAACTAATACGCATTCTAAATGGCTTCAAGGAGATCACCTTCTGAATTCTAGCATAATATCTAGGCATTCCATCATCATCATCGTAAGCAGCCCAGACCTGGTCCTCCTCAAAGGAATTTTCAGCTCTATCCAAGTCAAAATTGTGAAAATCAGAATCTGGAACATTGATTGTAAAAGCTTGGTTCTCCTCTACAGTGTCATCAGATGTGACTGGGATAGAATCACTGTCCACATGCCTGTTACCATGAATACTGGAACCTCCATGCTTCTCTGGACCAGTTATTTTGTCACTAAACGTGCTCTTTTGTCTCTTATTTCCTTTGTCCTTATTTGTAATCTTAGCTTCAGCCATAGATCTCCATTCTTTAAGTTTCTTGCGAATTTCAATCCGAGCCTTATCCATCAACATGATTCGTATTTCAAACATTGACAACTCTCTCTTGCTAGTAATACCTGAAAAACCATAAATCCTTTCTGTTCCCATGTCATCCTTTCCTAATTCACGAAAACAGCCCAAACTGGTTGCTCCATCTCTCATGCTCATGTGAGTATCATCCGCCCTTATTTTCTTCATAGGTTTTTCAACATTACTAAAAGAACCATCAGATCTGTTATACATCTGAGTCCTCTGCCATGCAGCAATTGATGCGGCTCCCTCACATTCTCTTCTTTTCTCACTTGACTGCTGCTTAAAACTTGCACCAGCAACAGATGATGATCCACCTGTGCCAACAAAGCCAGCCATTCTTGAGTGAGGAACCCCCTGGAAGTTTGTGTTATTAAAATAAGTCATGCCTGAAGAACCGCCAGATTGTGAGTTTTGAGAAACTGCACAAGTTCTTCCTGGATTACTTGAGTTATTCCATCCAGCATGATGTCGGGACTTCTGATTATGTTGCGGAGAAGACCAATTAGAAGACCTAACAACATTGGGAGGTGGACATTTCTCTATAGCTATAAAAGCTTCATTACAATTTGGACATAAAAGGGAATGATTCAAATAAATCCTGAGATACTCATAATGTGTCTTGCACCGGTTACAGATAGTCCAAAAGGTACCATCCTTTTTATGTGGAGTAGGAATGGAGGTTGAAGGTGGCCGAACACTTCTATTTCCAGTTCTCACATTTGAAGTTGCATTCTTGTTAATATTTTTAAAACCATTTGAACTGGGTGCTTCTGATTGAGACCCAACATGGTTGGGAGCATTATGCTGAAATCCTTGCAAACTCCTTTTCTGGTTATATGCTAGTTTCCTGAACTTATCTGATAGTAAACTCCATGCCTCTGAAACAAGCTTAAATGCACCCTCTGAACCTAAAGACTTGTTTTTGTCAGGGTGAAGAGTGAGAGCCAGCTTCCTGTACTGCTTTCTAACTGTCTCATCATCAGCAAAGGGATTAACTCCAAGAATACCATACCAATCCATTTCTCCACTTATTTTGTTCCCGGCAGAGATATAAACATCGAGTGTTGTCAAAAACTGGGAAAGACCCTCCAGTGCAGGATACAAATTTAAAGCCTTGAGAGCAAACTTTTTTGCAGTAGCATATTCCCTTTCAGAAAATTTCCTCTCTGCTATTTCTTTGGCCCTAGCTGCCTCATCTTTGTTGCACTCCATATTTTCCCAGTTGTCTCAACTCTTAATATGTTGCTTCATCACATAGCTAAATGACGAAAAAGAATTTAACCATCAGTTCAGGACTCTATAAACATGCCACCTTTGCTTGATGATCCTTCAATCATGTACCTCACCCAAAGTAATAAAAAATTGAGACATACCACTAAAATTCTTACGATTCAGGTAGTGGATCAACAATTATTCGAAAACCAGCATTTCAAAGATACGTGGCACATATAGATATTAGATATTCAAAACTAGTAATGACAAAAGCTATAGTGTGAGCAATTCCACATTTTCTTACCATATACGATAAGCCCCATAGTCAAGTTTTCTATAATAAGATTCCATGCAATCATATAGACTTTCCAAAACCAAAAAAATATATATGGCGTATTTCACAAAGTCATTTTTACAAATGAGGTCCTATACAACTTCTCCATACAAAGTTTTTTCCTCAAGAAATGAATTTCTTATGTGCACAATATAGTCTAAACATCTTGGAATTCTAATGAGCTTTCCTCAAAGAATATGCTCAGCTTGTGTAGACAAACTAGCTTGAACGTCTTGGAAAGTAAATGGACAATAAGTATTCCATTTTTTATTCTCTCTAAATATCTTGATGAGCCAATCCCCATCCAAAACTCATGAATATAAAGAGAAAAGGAACGTTCCCAAAGATTTATTGAACTCTACAACCAGAGAGGCTAGATACAAATAAAAACTTAAGTTTCCAAAGAACAGGGTAAAATAAAATGACCAAAATTTATTAAATTAATAGAACAATATATTTTATATTATTATATCATACATGTCTTTCAACAAAACATGAAACTAGAAAATGTCAAATGTAAGAATGGGTAAAAATTGACACTTGTTTCTGTAAGTTTTCTCATGTTATTAAAAAAATACCATTTATTAAGCAGCTCTTTCTTTCTTCGGTACAATAAAAAGAAAGACAAACAGAATATTACAACGTCTAGCAGCATTTTAAAGTGTCATCATCTGTTATTACATATATTTCAAGGCACAGCAACTAAACAATCCACATATTCAAGAAAACTCTATTCATAGACTAGCATGAAATACTTTTAAGGAATCTATTGACACATCCAATAACAAATGTCTACAATTTCCTTCCTCCTCATGCTTACCAACAGTGACAGTAAGACTGAGTTTAACAAACTTCTAAGCATGTGTTACACATTATAATAGTATAATACTTTATGCCATAATGGGGAAGAAACGAAAAAACAAAATAAAAATAAAGAGTAGGAAGGACAGATATAGATAAAAATGAACTGTTAGATGCCATGAATATATAAAATATTTTTTATCAGCCATATCAAGATGCAATTAACAGTGCCATTTCCAGCCTCACTAATAGTAGAACATGGTAATGTAACATTCTTTCAACAGGGAAAACCCCAGTGCACAAGACTCCTGGATTTGCACAGGGGAGATAAGGGTCGATTGCACGGAATTGCAAAAGGCTGTAATTTAACATTCTTTCAATAATCATTAGTGTTGAGCTGTATAGTATCCGTAATTAATTTGATTTTGATTGTGTTAGCAATCATAGGAATTAATTGTAAATAGAATTGATTGACGGGAGACATCAATTCTCTGAGTAATTAATTTCATTTTGATTGTGTTAGCAATTATAGGAATTAATTGTAAATAGAATTGATTGATGAGAGACATCAATTCTATGATTTTAACTTTATTTTTTAGAGTGATTAGTGGCTTGATTGAAGCCCAAAATTTGTATATATAATTACCTCTGTACAAAGGAAGAAATATACATATTCCATTGTTTGACATGGTATCAGATTTTTTCCAGGGAAAAGAATTTGTACATCTATTTCTCACATAGTGATCATATCCCCTCTTCTGTAAAACCCCAAATTTCTAATTTTTCCTCGACAATATGGAAAACATTGGACCTGCAACCCCTACCCCTATCACAAATTTCTCACCCCAGAATATAATCATCCAACAAAACAATTCATCCCTCCCTGTGTCTGTCATTCTAGATGAATCGAATTATCCTTTATGGTCTCAACTTATGGATATGCGTATTGGCGCTCGTAACAAAGCTGGTTATCTCACTGGTGCTGCGAAGAAACCGAAAGCTGATGATCCTGCATATGATGTGTGGATTACTGAAAACAAACGGGTCAAGAGCTGGCTCATTGACTCTATGACCCCCACCCTTATGCATCGTTTCATCCGACTCGAAACAGCCAAAGAAATCTGGGATGCCTTATCCAAAACCTTTTATGATGGCTCCGACGAGACTCGCCTATTTGAACTGAACCAAAGATCGTTCTCCACCAAGTAACAAGGACATCCTCTATCCGTTTATTTTAATGAACTTGTGTCTATTTTTCAGGAAATCGATCATCGTTCCTCTTCTCAGGTTGACACTGTTAATGGTGTCCTTCAAATGCAGTCTGCCATGTCTCGCCTTCGCGTGCACATCTTTCTTAGTGGCCTCGACTCAGAATTTGATCAAGTACGTGGAGAGATCCTGCGTAAAGATCCCAAATTGGACCTTGAAAGTGCCTATGCATATGTTCGGCGGGAGTTTCAACAGAAACAAACCATGAGTACCACCAACTCTGTTCCTGAACATTCAGCCCTTCTCACTCAACCACCACGCCAAGGACCAACCTTTGCACCTGGCAAGCCTCGCTGGGACTCCTCTTCTGGAAAATCCAACACCTTCCTTTGCTCTCACTGCAGTGAATCTAGCCATTCTAAGCAACGAATCTAGCCACCTGCCGAAGACGCACCTTCTCCTATTGCTAATGTTGCCCAATCAGGTATTATTGGTAAAACTCTTTCCCTTTCTACAATTCCAGGAACAATACTTGGATAATCGATATCGGTGCCTCATATCATATGATTTCAGATTCGAATAACTTGCATTCCTTATCCCCTTCTTCTCAATCTATCATACATACTGCTAATGGTAGCACATCTGTTATTACTGGTGAAGGGTCTATTATCTGACCATATTAAACTTGATTCAGTTCTGATTGTTCCATCTCTTGATTACAATTTGTTGTCTGTTGGTCAACTTACCGCTTCACTTAACTGCACTCAACGTCTAGGAGTTTGAAAAGCCAAGACCCGAGAGGGAGTACGATTAATCAAGTATGCAGCTGATTTCACAGCCTCTCCCCAATAAGTTCGAGGCATATTCATGCCAAATAGGGATGCCCGGACTACTTCCATAATTTGTCGGTTCCTCCTTTCAGCCAAACCATTCTGCTGTGGAGTGTAAGTGCAGGAAGTTTGATGCCTTATGCCATGGTGACTAAGAAAATCAGTAAAATTCCTATCAAGATATTCCATGCCATTATCAGATTGTAAAACACGAATTTGGCACTGATATTGGGTACTAACCATGCTAAGGAAGTGTTTAAAAGCCATAAAAACATCCCTTTTTTTCTTTAATAAGCTTACCCAAGTCATCTTGGTGCATTCATCAATAAAAGTAACATAATAACATGCCTTAGAGAAAGAAGGGACCTTGGCAGGGCCTCATACATCCGAATGAATAACTTCAAAAGGAATAGAACTTTTATTACTACTTGGGAAATAAGGAACACGATGACTTTTAGCCAATTCACAAGTACTACAATGGAAATCGTAGGAATTCAAACTCCTCAACAAAAGTTGCAGTCTTTTTTTTCTATCCCTCATATTCCAAACTTGGAGCCTAGGGTCTTTGGTTGCACCGTGTATGTTCATATCCCCAAACCTCTACGCACCAAGTTAGATCCTTGTGCCAAGAAGTGTGTATTCGTGGGTTACTCAGATCTTCAAAAAGGATACCGGTGTTATGATCCCATCCTTCACAAAATGCATATTACTCTGGAAGCATCTTTTCAAAAATCTGAGCCTTATTACTCAGGGGGAGCCTCCGAGACTTCTCCTCAAGGGGAGAGCTATAGTGGAGAAGAAGTCTTCTTTGATGGATGGAATTCAACCAAGAGCAACTCTTTCCCAATAACTGAAAATGCTTCAGCCCTTGATGAACTTCCACCTGCTATCACTACCCTTGATCATGCCCCTACTGATATGGTGCATACTCCATCTACTGAACTTCCAACTTTAACACCCATAACAGAAGACTCATCTAGGGATGTCACTGATACCTCACCCAAGGAAAATACTGAGGTACCTTCTTTCTCAACTCCATTTGATTTACCTGAAACACATATTCCTACTGAAAATATCTTAGATCCTCCACATATTAATATTAGGTGTTCCTTGAGACCTAACAAAAGTGTGCCAAAAAATCAATATGAACCAGACCCAAAAGCAAATGTTAAATATCCAATTAGAAGCTATGTATCCACTCATAGGCTATCTGAATCATATGCTCTGACGGTTAATCAATTGTCTAGTGTATATGTTCCTAACAATTTGCAAGAGGCCTTACATGATCCAAGGTGGAAGAAAGCAATGAATGAGGAAATGGAAGCATTACAAAAGAACTCAACATGGGAGCTGGTTCCCTTGCCAAATGGAAAGAAAACCATAGGGTGCAAATGGGTGTTCACAGTTAAACTAAAAGCAGATGGAAGCATTGATAGGTACAAAGCTAGACTAGTAGCAAAAGAATACACACAGAAGTACGGAGTAGATTATCAAGACACTTTTGCCCCGGTTGCCAAACTTAATACTATTCGAATCCTTTTGTCTATTGCTGCAAACAAAGATTGGCCCCTAAAACAATTTGATGTTAAAAATGCCTTTCTAAATGGAGATCTTGAAGAGGAGGTCTATACGGAGATACCACCAGGTGTCAAGAGGAGCTCCATGGGAAAAAATGAAGTTTACAAATTGAAGAAAGCTTTATATGGGCTCAAGCAATCACCTCGAGCCTGGTTTGGAAGATTTTCTCAAGCAATGAATAACTTTGGGTATAACCAAAGTAATGCAGATCATACTCTCTTCATAAAGAACAAAGATGGAAAGGTAACAACATTGATTGTGTATGTTGATGATATGGTTTTGACTGGTGATGATCCATGCGAAATGAAGTTATTACAGAAGTATCTAGCAACTGAATTTGATATGAAAGATTTGGGACAACTCAAATACTTCTTAGGCATCGAGATTGCTCGATCTAAACAGGGAATCTTTCTCTCTCAAAGAAAATATATACTGGATCTTCTTGCTGATACAGGATTGCTTGCATGCAAACCAGTGGAAACACCTATAGAGATGAACCATACACTTGGTATCTTCCCTAATCAAGTCCCAACCGATATTGGCAGGTATCAAAGGTTAGTTGGTAGACTAATTTATTTATCGCACACTAGGCCAGATATAGCTTATGCCGTAAGTGTTGTGAGCCGCTTCATGCATGCTCCTAGTGTGGACCATATGAATGCTATATATCGAATTCTTAGGTACCTAAAGGGTGCCCCCGGCCGAGGTTTGTTGTTCTCAAAAAATAATACTTCCTGCATTTAGGGATATACAGATTCTGATTGGGCTGGAGATCAAACCACCAGGAAATCCACTTCTGGTTATTTCACCTTTGTGGAAGGCAACTTGGTGACTTGGAAAAGTAAAAAACAAAAGGTTGTAGCAAGGTCAAGTGCAGAAGCTGAATTTCGAGGTATGGCTCATGGTGTGTGTGAATTATTGGGGATCAAAAGTGTCCTAAAAGATTTAGGAGTTTGTTATGACCATCCTATGAACCTGCACTGTGATAACAAAGCTGATATTGAAATTGCACACAACCCAGTTCAGCATGATCGGACTAAACATGTGGAAGTAGACAGACATTTCATCAAGGAGAAATTAGATCAAAAAATTATACACTTTCCTTTTGTAAAATCTGAAGATCAACTTGCTGATATATTGACTAAAGCTGTGTCCGGGAAGGTGTTTCAAGATGCTATTGGCAAGTTGGGCATGATAGATATTTATGCTCCAACTTGAGGGAGAGTGTTGAGTTGTATAGTATCCGTAATTAATTTGATTTTGATTGTGTTAGCAATCATAGGAATTAATTGTAAATAGAATTGATTGACGGGAGACATCAATTCTCTGAGTAATTAATTTGATTTTGATTGTGCTAGCAATTATAGGAATTAATTGTAAATAGAATTGATTGATGAGAGACATCAATTCTATGATTTTAACTTTATTTTTTAGAGTGATTAGTGGCTTGATTGAAGCCCAAAATTTGTATATATAATTAACTCTGTACAAAGGAAGAAATATACAGATTCCATTGTTTGACAATTAGTAAGCTCAGCTCAATACAGAGAACCGATTTTTTCCCCCTTTGGAGACAGTAACACAGTAACATCGCTGTATTTCATGACTTAATTAGCTGGCATCCATGGATCACAAAATTAAAAGCACCAACATTGAATATTAAAAATAAACGAATAAAAATCAATAAACAAAACCTCAGAATTTAAATTGTTGATAAATATCACAAATCACCTAATTAATACATATCATGGCGACACACAAACAGAATATACAGGCACCACACGGACAAAGCAAGAAATTCGGAATCGGAACCCATATCCTCTTCCCAAATGTATCTAGAGAAGAACGAGTTTTCAAGCCAGTATGCACTTCGAAAATTGACACTAAAGAAACCCGCCAAGGATCTACAGGGCATGCATTTTCAAACAACACACAACGGTCAACATTCATAGTTTCAAATTCTGCAACTAAATTACTGAAACCCTAGACTCTGAAGCAAGGCGAATCTAACGAACGATGTAACACAAGATTTCGGTGCAGCACCAATGGCAAAGTAATGAATTGAGTAAAATTACCAAATTGGAGAGAGGCTATGCGCTACGGTTTGAAATTTGAATCTGAGAAGACCATCACCATGTACAATGACCCATCTGTCAAAAGACTCACCAAGAATTTAACTTCCCCAAAATGTTGGTGAAAATGGCAAGTCTTGTATCTATTTTCTAGCTTTCATTTCCACTTTTGTAATGCATTGGGACCCAAAATGCTTAACTAGGGTTAATTTTTAACTCATGGTCCTTAGACTGGTTTATACCATGAATTGCCCAAAATAAATTTAATAATAAGAGTGAGATTATCTATGTTGCACCGATACGATATATGATATAATACGATATTCTGATATGTTAATTCTTAAAATTATTAGATTTTGAATAATTAGGACATATTTTGATATTAAATAATATTTTTAATTTGTAATATTCCAGAAAAATAATAGTAATTTAGAATAATAATAATAATAATGAATTAATAATAATAATAAACTATAAATTAGTAATATATATGTATATTTGATGGTGATAGATAACAAATTATAATATAAATTTTACCTTTGATAAAATGATGTGCAATATTTGTGCGATATGACTCCTATTGAATAATTGAGAAAATTGATTTTAATACCATGTAAATTATGTTGATAGACATTTGAATTATGATAATGGATATTAGTTGAACTTATTTTGAATATTTTAATATTTTTGAATAGTATGGAAAGTTATGATGACCTTGAGCAATAGATATAT
Organism: Gastrolobium bilobum; assembly: GCF_033153095.1. Lineage (NCBI taxonomy): Eukaryota > Viridiplantae > Streptophyta > Magnoliopsida > Fabales > Fabaceae > Gastrolobium > Gastrolobium bilobum. The sequence goes on along the minus strand of NW_026897100.1, from coordinate 140,147 downwards.
TGAAAGAAAAAAATTTCAAATATGATAATTGTAATATGATTGAATTTTGATGATTGTGTGATTGTAATTAATTAATAGTGGAAAGATAGCTTTGGGATAGTACCTCCCAAAGTGATGAACACAACCTTTGGGCTTTATGCCTCCGATATATTTATACGATGTGAACAAAGATTATCCATTCTTCTCAAAGTGGTATTTGGCAGGATATCCGGATACTGGTAGCAACTTTGGGAAGAGATGTTTTTGATAATGGCCAAATTGTTGATATGTGACTGGCAGGATATCCGGGTCACAGGTAGACTGGTAGGATCTCCGGGTCTACCATGGTTCTCTTCCCACTAAATGAATTTAATAAAGATAATAATTGATTTAATTTTTATATATATATATATATAATGAATATTAAAATTGGTGTTGATTCAATTGTTATGTGATTACAATTTTTATTTAATTATTGTATTTGAGTTATATAATTGTGTTTTGATTAGGATTACTAGCTTTGTTGACTTTTGTGTTTGTTTGACTGCAATGATTCTCTGGGGGAGCTGATTTTCAGTAAAAAATCAGGTTCCAAGGAATCGGGCTAGCAGTAGGCAGTGAGTAGGGGTGCTAAACGAGTCAAGGGCCTTACAGGGACCTTTGGCTCGGCTCGTGAAGGTCTGAGCTTACATGTCTAAAATTGATTGTTAGACTCAGGCTTGAACTTGTATAAAAGCTCGTCTAATAAAAAGGCCTAAGGCTCCAATTCAAAGGCTCGGCCTTATAGCCTCTCAGGCATGCCTAATATATTAATTTTTTATTTTTTTATATTTTTTATACTACTTGTGATAACCCCTCCTCTCTCTCTCAATCCATTTCATTCCATTTTATTAATTAAATAGACTTTTGAATGATTTTATTTTATATTATGCTATTTGGATATACATTAAATTTATGAATATTTATAGAATTACTAGTGCTGTTGATTGTATATTTTGTTTGAATAAATTTTTGTTGTCTTATTTTTTTTTTTTAAACAGGCTTAACAGGCTAAAGCAAGCTTTTATTTTTTATAAATAAGACAGGACACAGGCTGAAATTATATTCGTGACAGGTAACAGGTTTGGCCAGGCTGACACATTTAAATACAGGCTTAGTCTTTTAAGACCAAAGTTCGGCTCGGCTCGGCCCGTTAACACCCATAGCAGTGAGGATAACGACTCATGATTTCTAGTTAGTCATAAATATTATGTATAGAAATGTAGTCTTAGATTTTATTTGAATGTAATAGAATTAGCCTTGCACTTGTCCCTGTACAGGTGCGACGGTAACATTTTTCCAAATTAGTTTTAGATTAGCTTCTGCAATATTTCTTTTATCATAATTATACAAAACGTAAATTTTGACAATTTATTTATTATAAGAATGTTTTATAAATTGTTAAAAATTTGGGGGTGTTACATAATTTATATTGTATATTATATTTATGGTATAGTGTTTGTCATTTTAAATAATATTTTTTAAATGTTTTAAATGACACAACTTTGTGTCATTTTTAATGAAATTACATCGCTTTGGTGTATTTTGTCATTTTCTCTAATTTATAAAAGGGAAAAAAGTATCTAATGTTACTTTAGATAACTTTGCCTAATATTCATCAAAACGACGTCGTTTTGAGGTTGATAAATTAAAAAATTAGAATGATAAAGACTATTATAACCCTGAAATAAATTAAAATTATAAAAACACCATGATTTCTCTCACGTCGTTTTAATGAACATTAAATAAAGTTATCTAAAGTAACTTTAGAACAAACAAACCCTTTATAAAATTAGAAATAAAAAGAAAATGGAGGAGAGAGAACGTAAAAACTTACCAAAACGAAGTAGTTTATTAAAAATGGCATAATTTTGTGTCATTTAAGATAACAAAGATTTTTTCCTTTATTTCATATTCAATAATTTAACAAAGAAAATGAAACTAAACTTATAATACCCATCAATTTTGAAAAGAAACATAAGATGTAAATATTTATTATTATATTTTTAAATTGAAAATTTTTATACTTTCCAATGAGATTTATTATGTATCAATTTTTAATTTTTATTAGATCATTTTGACAAAACATTGATATTATAAAATATATAAAATATCGGAACGTGTTAGACACAAACACGACACTTTAATGTCGTGTCATAAGCTATCATAAGTATGGATATTTATGGGTATGGAACTCTAATGTGATATTAGATAATATCAAATGATCTCAACCATTTACAAGTAAATTGAAAGCAGTGTTGTTAAACCCGACCCGGTCGGGGTACTGGGTCACTGGTCGGATCGATTGACCCGGATATATATAGATTTATAAAAATATATATAAATATGAACATATAAATTCAATTATATTCTCCATATCTAAAATGAATTAAACAAGGTTCACTAAATAAACTAAAAAATATGAAGCATAAATAAATAAAAGTGCATGCTATTACAATGTCAATTTAAATTGTAACTCAGAATCTCCATAAATATACCTCTCAATGACATTGAACTCATATTTTTCAAATTCAACTACATTAAAATGACATATGTCACATTCTCTAATTTATTATTTCATAAATTACTTCAGTATTGAAAACTAAGAGGTTATTGTAGAAGAGTATACTAGCAAATAAAATTATAAAAAAAATTAAAATGAATTTTACATTTTTTTTTATAAGGTGAAACAGTTTTGGTTTTTTTTTTTAAATGCATGACCCGACCAGGACGCCGGGTCACCGGGTTTGGCCGAGTTTGTCCGAGTTTTGACCAAGTCGATGCATGACCGGTCTAATGCTTAACCTGAACCGGTCTGATGACCGGTTCACCAGATTCTGGGTCGGGTCGGATTTTACAACAGTGATTGAAAGTGTACATTGAATCTACCAAAAAAAAAAAAGTGTACATTGAGATACAAAATGATTATGTCATATGAACTAATGTCAAAATAATAGGGTATTTTGTTGAATTATATAAATTTTAAGTATTGAATGTTGATTTTTTTTAAATTTAATGCTAAAGTTAATCAAATGCATAATGAGCGGTGCTTGTTGAACAATAGTTTATGAAACAGAAACTACGTAGATCTAATCTATCCATTTCTTGCATTTGTTTTCTCTCTCCTATATTTTCTTCTTTATACCAATGGCTTATATTCCTCATGTGAGGAATCTGTGGTGATAAAAGTATGTACAAATTACCGAGAGAAAAAAATGTGCCTATTTTTTATACGTTTTGAAGCAAGTTATTTTTTTTTTGCTATTAAATATGTGCTAATTTAGTCATAACATTAAAAATAATTAAAGTAAGAAATACTAATGATGCACAAAACAGATATGATAAGACATTTAACTATATCAAATATAATAAGTTTCTTTCTTCAAAAATACATACATTATAATTTCTTGCAAGGAAATTATTTGAGTTTTGCTAACAAATACTTTAAAGAGTAGTATCACAAAATAAAAATAAAAAGTATTAAATGAAAAAAAAAACTATTTCGAAGTAAGTCTATATTTTCTATTCCTTAGCAAATGTTCTTAGGGTGTGCATGACAACCATTCTATTTCCTAGCACTGTTTCTGAAAAGAAACAATTCTTTTCTATTTCTATGCCTAGGAACAGTTTCTGAGAAAAAAAATGTGTTTGATAACATATTCTATTTTTATTCTGAGAATGAGAATTGTGTTTGATAACACAACAAATAATATAATAAAAAATAATTTCTATTAAATATAAATTTTTTTTGGATCATCACTTTCCTTTCTATATGGTGTGGTTGTGGTGGTGGTGGCGGCGGGTGGCATGGTGGTGGCGGCGGCAACGGTACGGTAGTGGTGGTGGCAGTGACGTGGTGAAGATAGTGGTGATGGTTGTGATGGCAGTGGCTGCGACGATGGCGGTGGTAATGGTGGCGGCGACAACGGTAGTGGTGGGGATAGTGGTGGTGGAGGTGACTGCAGTGGCTGCGACAATGGTAGTGCGTATGGTGGTTGGTGGCGGCAACAATGGTAGCCGTGACATGATTGTGGTGGTTGTGAAGGCATCATGGTGGTGGTGGTGACAGTGGCTGCGGCGGTGGTGATGGTGGCGATGGCGTGGTTATTGTAGTAACGAGGGTGGTGTAATGGTGGCGATGGTGGTGGTTATTTGTGACGGTAATGGCTGTGACGATGATGGTGGTGGTTGGCGGCGGCGACAGTGATGACAGTAGTGGTTGCAGCAATGGTAGTGGTGGTAGTGGTGGCAGTGGCGTGTGATGGCAATGGTGGCGGTGACGACAGTGGTTGGGATGATGGTGGTGTTGGTTGATGGCGGTGGTGATGGTTATGGTGACGGTGATAGTGGTGGTGATGGTGGCAGCGGTGGTAGTTGTGGTGGTGGTAACAGTGGCATGGTGGTAGTGATGGGTGGAGGTGGTGGTAACGGTGGCGGTGGCATCGTGGTGGTAACGACGTGGTACGATGACAACGGCGACGATGGTGGCGGCAGTCGTGTCGGGATGATGGTGGTGGTGGTGGTGATGATGGTAGAGGTGGAGAGTGATTGAGAGAGCTAAGAGTTTCTCATTTTGTGTCCGAGAACAAAAAAGCAGAAATTTTCTGATTCTTTTTTCTGTTCTCCAGCACAAAAATTAAACCGGTTCATCCCGGGAACAAAAAAATAAACCGATTTTACCAAACGAGTTTCCTATCCATTTTTGTTCCGGGAACAGAAATTAAATAAGAATTGATTTCGAGAAGGTTGTCATGCACATCCTTAATGATTTACTTAGCGAAACCATTATTTATACAACAACAAAATCCTCCTTTTGTCGTGGATTTGTTTGTATTTGTATAATTTCATTTATATAAATTCAGTCGCAGAACTAGCATAACAACCTAGCCAGAATCAAAAAAAATTTAGTCTGTGTCAAACCTAATTATGGTTATTAAATCATGTCTAAAACATGGCTAATTTTTGAAAATCGACCTGCAAATTAATTATAGTAACTTAACCACGTTTAAAACATTGCTAATTTTCAAAAATTAACCCGGGTCAAGACCCACATTGCCCTAACGTGACTCTGTCACTGTATATATTTAGCGTCTCAAAAATGGATTTGATTAAAATATGGATCATACTTTGTATCAATTAGGGTATAAAATTTAAAGAAATTATTAAAATAAATTATAACCGATTCTAAGACTATAGAATTGGACCCAATTTTTTTTAATGCAAAACTAAAATTTAAGGTTAATTGAATTATACAAGAATTGAGTTACCCACTTAGTAATATTAAGGAAAAATTGTCCCATTTCAAGGACAAGACATACTATAAGGCTTTGTAAAGACTTACAAATGACCTTAAAAACGAATGTCTACCATTAAGAATGGAACAAGTCTTTTTATAAACGTTGTTTAATCCAACCAATTTATATATATATATTTTTTTAAATCACTTTAAAAAATTCTGATCTTGTTATTTAAGTAAATATATAAATATATTCACTATCTGCATAGAAAAATATTATTAATATCTCTTTAGTGAACAAAATACAAAGTCTTGGAGGAAGTGCGTAGCAAATTCTAGACTTATCATTTGCTTGAGTGATCACTAAAAAGTCTCCAAGTTAATCCACACAACAATTATCTTCCCTACAAGTGTGTTGGGATTTTATGCACCAAATACGAGTTAGTAAATGAGACTCACAAGCTACATGATTTCTCCATTGTAGCCTCTGCAAAGTCCCTCGCAAGCAGTTGTTCCTGGAGATCCTTTTTTGGCGCCATCAGTGTTTAGCTTCAATCATCTGTCGTCAGGTCAGGTGGGTGCCCTTGGATGACAATAGAGGCATAAATCTTATTGGCACTTCCTTTAGTTTTTTTCCTCGATAGCAATCTGAGTATTTGAAATCAGTTTGTGAATATTGTGTACAGAGAAACTTGATTGAGTGCCATCCTAATAGCCTTGACAACTAGCATTCCCTCCTAAATATGTAGCAAATATAAATCCAAAATGCTCCGGAATAAAAAGTTGCGTTTCTGTCATGTCACACAATACTTCTTTTTTTGTGTAAAAAAGAAAAGAAAAGAAAAAAAAGCTGTCTTCAGGTAATAAATGCTTAGACTTTATTGAGTTGTAAAATGATTGTGTTGAGTTTATGAAATATTAATCGGGCACTCACCCTTCAGTGTTGGATGCTTATAGATAGGAAAAAGAACATCTTTCTCTTTTTTATCAATATTTAAGATTGCAGGGGAATTTAATGTGTGAACATACATAAAAACAATACCTTGAATAATAGAATAATGATATCACCACTTATATATACCCATTTCCTATTTTTGAATTTTTGTCTTTTGAAATATTTCCCCCGAATAAAACGAGAATTTATGGAAACAGTGTACATATCTTTGATGAATTGATTAAATTTCCAACTTGTATCTGCAATAAGACATTAATTGTTTGATTTTTCTTCGAAAAAACATCTATCATTTTAAATCTTAATCGTTAATTTTCATCTATCAACAATTATAATTTATTGAATCAAACTTAATAGACCAAACTTATTATTAATTAATTAATAATTTTAATCCAATAAATTATAACCGTTGATTGACGAAAATCAACAGTTAAAATCTAAAATGACATATTATATCCTTTAAAAAGATAGATGATTTTCCCTTTTCCTTTATATACATTTTGGATTACACAAATTTACATACTACTGGGAATTTAAGGCCGAATGCAGGAAAAAAATTTCCAGGGAATCTGAATCATCATGCACTTCAATTCAAGGAACTCCAATCCCCGAATAATGGGCATTACATTTATTAGATTAAAACAATAACACCAAATTGATGCCTCTACAAACAGTAAACTTGAAATATATACCTGCAAACGCTGAAATAAGTTTCCGGAACATGAATCCAAAATCAGAAAACGAGAGTGACTCACATTACAAAACTAATGAATAAACAAACCGCTTGTTGACATGCACAGTGAGCCATGGTGCATGCGGTGAGCTCAGTTCATTCAATTTTACCGCGAATGTGTATAACAAACACAATCGTTTGTGCTTTCACGTTGTCTGCTCATGCTGATCAGTAGCTGATTCAGCTTTGTCAGGATTAGCGGGGTCTGGTTTGTCATGATGAAAGCGCACCACAATGCATGTAATGTTATCTGCACTACCACGAGAAAATGCGGCCTCTGTTAACTTGCGAGCAGCTGCCTCGGGCTCCTCTTCTGCGCGGGCAAGAGAAACAGCATCCTGAAAAGATGAGTAATATGTAATATCAAACAAAACAATACAAACAGCTGAACCAAATATCGCACTGGACACCCTGATGAATATAGAAGGGGAGTAAAATAAATATCCCAATATCGCACTGGACACATTTTCTTTGGTACATAAACCAAGCTTTTGCAAACATGAAATAACAATAGTCATTGGTTCAAGAATATAATAAGTATTTCATCTTCATTTATAGTCATGTTTGATGACCAATATCAATTAACTGATAAAGTTACGGATGGAAAGAACCCTAAACTCAATTTACTACGATACCTACGGTTCATAGCTTGCTACTTTCCATGGAGCATAGAAAATAAGGCCATAGGAGTAGTAGAATAAGTCACAAGAAGACAATCCCTCATTAGATTCCCACTACCCAAGCATACCCTTTTTTTTTTCTTTCCCCCCTCAGGCTCCCAACTTATAGGCTATGTTATGGTAGATAATCCTATTCTATTCCATCGAACACTATTCTTGAAGACAGCGGATTTGATTACTGGTCCTGGGAAAGTTGACATCATTTCACCAGCTGAATCAGGCACCTTCATGCTCTTTCTTTTTCTTGTTTCTTTTACCAGCTTTATAAACTATTAAGAATAATCCACTCCTGCCTGATTAGAAATGAATATAGGGCATCACATATGCACATATGAATGCAATACGAAATGCATGACTAAGAAGGAAAACAAAGCTTACGTCATTCTGTACAACATCCCAGAGTCCATCACTTGCAAGAATAAGCAGTTCAATTTGTTCATCCATCTCTTGGTCCTGAAAAAAATGAGAAAATATATTAGATTGTTAACATATTATTACTTATCACTTTAACATGCAATTGTCAATTGCAGCAGAGGTGTGGTGATCTACATCACCAAACAAAAATCTAAAGTAAGGCCCTCCAAAGCATGTGCAGGGTACTATCAACAGAAAATATATAGTCTAGCGCTTTCTTGCTACTATGGGAAACACAAAGCCACAATTTGATACACACATCTCTCACAATTAGGGTAGATGCAGATCTTCTGATGACATGGCTCCCTTAAATTTCTTATTTTTTATTTTTTGAAACTCTCGGTACTTGCATGAAAAACTTTTATACGGCTCCAACAAAATATGTCTAAAAATCACATATTTCAAACAAAATATATGTAGACCTTAACTTTACTAGCCCATACTAATTGCTAAACCTATTAAGAGAACTAGGTTAAAGAAATTGCCCTATACACATGCTTTTAGTGATTTTTTGAACAGTCCATTAACTTCTGACCATTCACTAAAAGGGCAGACAATTAATGGCACCCAGTTAGAATATCTTGGTTAATCTTTAGAAGATATTTTGGAATCAATTAGATATCCTATTGAGGCGACAAGAATTGTTTCCATATTTCATTATCTTTCCAAATTTGTTTCTGATAGGATTTGGAGAAATGTATCAGAGATAGTGCACAAACACCAAGGAAATGACCCAGAATCAATCTGGATTTTCTGTATATTGAACTAAAAAAAGACAATTACAGTGAATACAAAGAAGCAGCAATGGAACAGATGAAAATTACAATGGAAAAGGAAGAAAAACAAAAGATAATTTTAGAGCAATTAGAGAGTGCTCTGGTTCTCTCCCAATCTGGTTTCCCACCCCAAGTCCCAAGTTCCAATCTGGATCCTTCTCACACCTCTCCACCCCTTTTATTCCTTCTAACAACCTTGCCACCTCAGCAATTCTTCTAGAATATACTAACTAACAAACTTGTCATACTCCAATAATCCCCTACTAGCCAACCTACATATATTTACATGACTATATTCCTATCAATACTGCCCCCCTTAAACACTCACCTTGCCCTCAAGGTGAGGTTTAGCCCCTAAGTACCTTCCACCGGGATCCCATTGCTTGAATTGTAGAGATGCACCTGTGCTCAAAGTAAGATGTTGTCCACCAAGATCCCATATTTGTCCAACTTGAATGGCTTTTACCACAACAAACGGGAATAAATTTAGCCCAAGGGCGGGCCTCAAAATGTTTGTCAGAGCAACTGTTGGTAGTGCCGCTTACTTAATCCAAGTAAGGAATTCTCAGATTTGTCAAGAAATAACTCATTGGGTGTAAGGTTTGATTGTGACTGCAGCCCCACTTTCTTTTGAGAATCCTCAGTGATGACTTGTTTCAATTTTTCTTCATATATTGAAGACATTGAATGAGGTTTCAAAGGAAAAGAACGAGAATCTTTTTCTCTTAATGTGGAAGATGTTAGACTAGAATGATTGACATACAGAGAAGGCAACCCTTCAGAAATAGTATTTTGCACCCACCTTGACTCAGAAGAGTCAGAAAAATATTGTTCAAAATCTTCTGTTGCTAAAATGTTGGTTGTTTCAGACTATGATTCAGCCCCATTATACAAATCCACTTGAGGAGCACTACCCAAAGTAATTGACGGAAATCTCTTACAAATCAAGGAAATGTCCAAATCATCTAATGCATCTTTAAGACTCATTTCAGATTTCATTTCCTCACTTCCATTTCCAATTAAGTCAGGAAGGTTATAATCCATAAGGACAAATACCTTGCATCGAAGACTAGGGTTCCACCGTTTTTCACATATAAAGCATACCCCCCTTTTTCGCATGTCTTGGATTTCTGCCTGGGTTAAACGCCTTCCTTCACTCTGCCCATTGTTACTTGCAACGCTTTCTTCCTTCTTCACGAAATGGGAGACTCCACCCTCTTGAACTTGTGTGTTAATGCTCAGTTTCGTGTCAACGCCTGAGATAGGATTAATGGGACGTGTGTTGCTGCCAGAATTGTTGTTAGGTGAACTAATTTGGCTCACGTGCCTTGTACCCACACTAACTAGGTTATTTTTAAGTGATTGGGTTGTGGTTTGAATGTATCTACCTGACCCGGCCCATTTTCCTTTCACACTAGGCCCAACTCCAAACCCATCACCTAAGCAAGCTACATTTGGTTTCTCCCATGTCGTCTCCTTCAACAGATCTTCCAAGCTGGGCATCTCCAATCTGTGCGCGCTCCATTCAGGTGAGCGCACGTTGCTCGGATCTTCTCCAAAATGTTCGGCTATGAGTGGTTGAGTTGTGGGATCGCCACTGCCGTATGTTTTCGTAGCTTCCTCTTCTTCGACGATCTTCAGAAGGTTGAGTGTTGGGATCCTGCAGCAATGGGTTTGACACCCACGCTCGACACCCTCGATTATGTTGGATCTCTCATTCTGCAGCGCTTTGTGATCATGGCCTTCGTCCGCTTCAGATCTGTATTCCGATTCAAAGGAATCTAGATTTCTCTTGCGAGAACAACCACTATGATGATGCTTGTCTCTGTTTCGTCTACCTGCCCTTCCTTGTCGCCGTCGAAGGACCTGCAAGATTTCTGTCAATTTCTGATCAATTATGCGACTCCTCACTTCTGCAATTTCTTCATTCCTCCTCATCCTCTCTACTATGATCTCAAATCGGTTGTCCATGTTGTGCATAAGAACCGTTCAAAGCACCCCTAGGATCGGAGTTCTCTGATACCAATTGTTAGGATATGGAGAAATGTATCAGAGATAGCGCACAAACACCAAGGAAATGGCCCAGAATCAATCTGGATTTTCTGTATATTGAACTAAAAAAAGACAATTACAGTGAATACAAAGAAACAGCAATGGAACAGAAGAAAATTACAATGGAAAAGGAAGAAAAACAAAAGATATTTTCAGAGCAATTAGAGAGTGCTCTGGTTCTCTCCCAATCTGGTTTCCCAGCCCAAGTCCCAAGTTCCAATCTGGATCCTTCTCCACACCTCTCCACCCCTTTTATTCCTTCTAACAACCTTGCCACCTCAACAATTCTTCTAGAATATACTAACTAACAAACTTGTCATACTCCAATAATCCCCTACTAGCCAACCTACATATATTTACATGACTATATTCCTATCAGTTTCCTTATTTACTTAGGTTAGGATTCTTATTGTAATAGTGGGCTCACACTTGTACTAGTAGTGCTACACTAGTGCTTGACCTAACTCTTAGACTCTTAGTATAAATATGTTCAGTGATTTGTATTTTCTATACATCATATCTCTATAATCTTTTTATTCGAAGTATTCCTTTGCTTTCCCTCCTTCCGTACCTAGATCTTTCAATTTCAGCACACCCAGAACTGAACAACCCATACACAGTGGCTTTAGTAGGAATTAACGGGGCATATTTTTTCGTCTCTCACTAGCTGCAGCTGGGTTATTCTCACAGACAGATACATTGGATACATTCTCTCAATTCTTTTAACATGGAACCCTCTCACAACTTCAACCCCACTATAATTATGCATTAAGTATTTTTTTATCTCCTTTCATCTGTAATTTTCTTTTCTCTTATATATATTTTCTTAAATGCTAGCAGTAGAGAGTGAGTCTTGCCATGGTGATTTTGCTGCTTTGTGACCTGATGTTAATGGGTTTTAGTAGCAGAAATAGTATATCCACTCATGGGAGTAAGGCTAGAAGTCCCGTGCAGCGGGCTGTCCTTTTTCCCCCCCACTAAATGTTTACCATCTTTACCATGATTTTATGTTTATATTTGTTAGTAATAAATATGATGAAAAAGTTACAAACAAATGCCTAATTAGTAACTTTTACATAAATAATGTGCTAAAACTTAAATACATATACTTGTAATGAGATTGTGCTAATATTGTGTGGAATAATAAATGAGTTGAGTAATCAGTTTGACCATTTCAAAATTTTAGGACAAGACCCAATGTTCCTTTCAATGGAATGTCCAAAGCTGGAATCTAATGCTATTAATTTTTCTTTACCTTGGTTAATTTCCTTGTAAAAGTAGAAAGTTAGTAATTTCTGTTAGAAACTTTCAAGAGACATTATCTACATTCATTATCAGGATTTGGCGTCCATGCAATGCAAATGCACAAGGCAATCGACGATCACCTGGATCTCAGGTTCCGCAACAACAAACTGCTTCAACATACGATTACCAAAGGCACGAGACATTGCTAGCACCCCTCCTACCCTCCAAGTACCTGACCAATAAAATAAGCATATGTAAATATCACCTCCCCAAACTAATCATTCCATCCTTTGAATGGTTGCCTGTTTTCAAAGTGAAGATATGAAGCATGTTATTCCAATGTAGTATAAGTTGAGAACACGGATACTACTTGCATAATCAATCTAATGCCAATATTGAATAAGTCAACATCTACTAACTTGTGTCAAAACATGGAAAATGCAATACATCTGCACATTTGTCCTGAAGCCCAACAGGTTTCTCCACTTTATCCCCATCCACAAGCCAGTAACACATACTGATTTGATTAATGACTTATAACTCATTCAAGATTTACACAAGAAAATTTAACAGAAGGACTGGGTCAATGAACTTCTATAAATTTCCATGTACTCATATAAGATTACAAGAGAGTTAACAAACATTTTATGGATAAAAGGTGGCAAAATATATGGCATATCCATCAGCTAGAACATAATTCCATGTATATTATTATATGCCAAGTTGCCAACATAACCCCCAATCAAAATGATCCAAGATAGGGGCAGCTTGAACTTCCAATGTCACCATCAAATTACTCCTCTCAATTAAAACATGCAGGAAATCCTCAACCACAAAAAAAATGACCCATCCCCATTGTATGTTGCACTAAATGTACCAGAAGCATACTATCAACAGCAGAACTATTTAAAGAATCTATTTGTATGCTTGAAATATCGTATAAAGAATCTATTTGTATGCTTGAAATATTGTATCTCACCTGCCCACATAACAACACCCCCAGCATTCTCAATTCTCTTCCGCTCATCGCTTCTATTTGGCTTATGATCGTCAGAGAGAGCAATTGCTGCCAAAAAGGAAACAATTAGTTTAAGATTTTGCATTCACATTCTATTTTCCAAAATGTATTCAATGGATGTAAAGGTGAAAATTAATGGTATAGTCATACAATAACTCTTGTTATTAAGATGTGAAAACTTCTTTTGTATAAATAAAAAAAGAAGAAGGAATTTTACTAACACTTTACCAATTATTATATGAGAATTTATAAAGGATATGAGAACTTAAACTTTATCAATAAAAAACCACTCCCCATTCAATCCCGACTAGCGAGGGTAGGGATAAGGGTAATCCTTGTACACAGCCTTACCCTCGCATATTTGCAAAGAAATTGTTTCCTATATTCGAACCTATGACATTTTAATCACAAAGGAGTCACTTTACCATTGCACCAAGCTCGCCCTCTTTTAAACTTTATCAATATTATGAGTTAATAATAGTGACTATAATCTGAAGAAATCATAAAATAGAAGGTCATCAAAATAATACCTTTACCAGCTTTCGATATTATAGTCCTGGAATCTCCAACATTAGCTACATAAAGATGGTTATCAACCAAGACCGCTGTAGAAGCTGTAGAGCCATCATCCCGGAAGTTGTCCTTTTCGGAATCCAGAAAATCAGCATCAGTCTGTTGATATGTTTCACCTGCAAACTTAGTGAAGTTACAATGATTGCGAAAACTGATAATGGAATATCAAATGCATTCCATGCAGGAATCCTCCCCAGATGCCATAAGAAAGCAGAATAAACACATGATAGATCATAGATGTGAACTCAAAAATTTCCAACAATGTTGGAGCACCCGAGAAAGCATTAACAAATGATAAACAACAAATATTACAACACAACATTCAATAAAATAGGAGAGAATGGGAACACACTTATAGCCAATTTGGCATCTGTCAAAAACTTCGGATGTTTAATGAGATTGTCAAAGAGATGTTCCTTCAAATACTCTGCAGCACGAGAACCACCATGACCTGTATGTAATTTAAAAATTTATTAAGATATGTAACCACGACCACAGAGAAGATGATCATGTAAGATCACTAAGACCAAAGAACCATTTTTCTCCCAATGAAGTGATGACACTAAAAAAATCTTACCATCAAATATTCCAAATAAGCATATTGATTGACCACCTATCTTCAATGTTTTAATATCATAAAAATCCTCCATTGTCACTCTCTTCCCCCTAAAACTTGAATACCCACAGCTAAGTCTTCCACCTTCACTGCCAATTAGAAATTCAAAGAAATAAGAACCATCTGATCACAATATAGATAGGCAAAAGCATAAAGCACAAGCGCACAACACCAAATCCAGCCACTAAAGCAAATTAAATTATTTATTAATGCAATTCTTCCGGTGCAAGCCCTAACATAAAAAATTCACGCTTTAGCCACAAAAGTAGTTGATTACCTTCCACAAAAAGAACATGACCTATTTAAGGAGGTTTCCTTAACAGATATGTTGAGGAACTGGGCAGCTTAGCTCCATTGAAGTTTTATTTTTTTATTTCGTATTTTGCTCCCCAGTCCCCACCCAGTGGGAATAAGGCTTTTGTTATTGTTTTATGTTTTGCTCTTATGCTAAGGAGGATCCTTATCCCTCAAACACTTTTAATTTACTCACTTCATCTTAAAGCATTTCTTCCTTTATAAAAAACAAAAAGACTTTCCAAAAAAATATTTTCTCTCATAGCTCCTCTTTTCCTTCAGTCTAAATTTTGTGCCAATACACAAAAGATAAGCCAGCGTATCAACCTAAATAGTTTAAAGAACTCTTAGCAGTGGCCACCCTTCGTGTGCTTTTTCAGATTGCGCTGCACCCTACCAAAATCAGGTCCTCACATAAATTCAATCAGTCACTGACTTTGATATGTTTTGGTGTCATCGTAAATTCCATATGCAAATTTTGCTTCTAACGGCTAAGCTGCTAGTCCATTTGACAAGACCAGCGCAAGGTTATTTTGGCAGTGTGATATAACCTAAACACCCCAACCTTGCAAATGTTCGATTCCAACAGGGATGTTATACCATTGTATCAAAGCAAGAAAGTAAAGGTTCTATGGAGATTACATCTATCGTCATCAGAACAAATATACTTTTCAATATGTCAGTACAACTTGGAATCAAATTCACCTTTTCCACCCTCCACTGGCAAACCGGCCATCATCATCTTTCTCTGGCATCATATCAACAAGGGGTCCGGCCCTCGACATAGAACCCGTATCAACCATCATCCCTATGTTTGTCTTAAATTCACGAATTGGCGAATAAGTAACACTGGGAATTGCCTGAAAACTCCTCCCGATGCCGTTGATTTTCACTCTGTTGCCGAAGGTACCAGCTCGAACAAACAAAAACCTCACGCAACTGCAGCATACCATCTAACCGACAAACCTAGCGATTCACACAAAAATAACAACATCACAAAAATATTCTCAAATCCGAACAATAATTGAACTCAATAATGTTAAACAGAGAGAGATTAAAATGTAATCATAATCATTATTAATCAATATAAATATTCAAATTGGTTACTTCAGAAGCCAAAAAAAGGCAAGCACCACAATCAAAACCTGCTTGAATATTGAACTCTCTAAGCTACTGTAATGTAATCATTAAGGGATCAGGGATCGAATGTTCGAGTATCGGATCGGATAAAAAATACGCAGAAAAAAATAACAGCGGTAACGGCTGAGATCCGAATCCGAAACAGGTAGATGTTGGGAGAAGAATCAAATCAATTAAAGATAGTATATGTTTTTGAGAATCTTAAATGAGAATGAAACCCTAGAGAGAGAGAGAGAGAGAGAGAGAGAGAGAGAGAGAGAGATTTGAAGAGAAGAGTTGCGAGATTTGGCAAAAGCGACGGAAGGAAGAAAGAGAATGAATAGAGCAACGTGGAAGTGTGTGGTAAGTATTCATACCATGTATGATATATACTCTTCTTTTTTTCTCATGAACCCAGTGACTGACACCTACTCTTTAATAAATAACATGTAAATAAATAACATGTACGGTCTCTTTTATATTTAACTTAATATCTAAACTAGTCTCTGCCACCACCTACCTACCTGGGATCCCTTGTTGCTTATCACCTTTTTAACAAAAGTTTGATCAACGGAGAAAAAGAAGTATCGTTTAACAAAAGTTGTGTTTTTTTAATGATTTATATAGAATATGATTGGTTATATTTTATGTAATTTTGAAAAATAATTTTTTTTTTCACTTTATATGTCGATAATAATTTATACTTTGTTAGATAATTTACACGTCAGAACAAAAAATAATTTTTTGAATTTACACAAAGTATAAATCTAAAAGAACACAATTAAGTGACACACACTAAACCCTTGATTAATATACTTTTTTATTTTAATTTTCATTCACAATTTTTTTTATATTTAGCCTTTTTTAGCGCTATTTTATATTTTTAATAATTATGGAATCTATTTTTTTACTCATATTTTCATAATTTTAAATATCTTTATTTAAAATTTATTGACCAAACTTCTGAGTCTCAGTAATTCTTTTTTTGATAACTGATCTTAATTACTTCTTTGAGGCGAGTCAGAACTCCTGATATTCCTACGGGTTCGACTCTTTGAGCTATCTATGAAACTAATCTAGAGTTTGAGTGCGAGTCTCAGTAATTCTTCTATAATATGGTTGGACGAAGAATTTATCATAGAAAATTTAAAATTTTAAATATTTTTATTTAAAATTTATTGACCGAACCTTGTAGGCTCTATAATTCCTTTAGAATGTGTTTTGATCAAAGATTGATAAAGGCAAATAATGGATGGGAAACCTTATGACTAGCTTTTCCCTTATTAGAGTCCTCTAATATATATATATATATATATATATATATATATATATATATATAGTAAACACCATTTTTGGTCCCTAACAAAAAACACGGTCCTCACTTTAGTCTTTTACAAAAATAAATTAGTCAGTTAGTCCCTAACAAATTCAAAGTGGGGACCGTATTTTTGTAAGGGACTAATTAATTTATTTTTGTAAGGGACTAAAGTGGGGACCGTATTTTTTGTTAGGGACCAAAAATGGTATTTACTCATATATATATATATGATTTTATTAATCTCATGTTAAAAGAGATAAGTTATCTCATGTCATAGAGATAAATTTGTGGGCTCCACCATCTGAAGAATAAAAGGAAAAGAAAAGAAAAAAAGGTGGCACAGTTATCGAAGAGTGTGTAGGAGAGAAAGTTATTACATATAACATAAGAGTAGTTTTTTCCATATATATATATATATATATATATATATATATATATATATATAAACATTTGTTCTTTTAAAGGATATAACTTTGTGTCATTTTAGATCGTAACTATTGATTTTTGTGAATCAACGGTTACAGTCTATTGGGTCAAACTTATTAATTAATTATATATTAATTCGCAATAAAACTCAATAAATTTTAATCGTTGATTAATGGAAATCAACAGTTTAGATCTAAAATGATACAAAGTTATATTCTTTAAAAAGACAATCATTTTTACCATATATATATAGGCGCGAGACAACTCTCTTTATAAAATTTTGGCAAAATAGTTTCGTAACTTTGGAAAAAGGATGCCTCCTCATATGTGATATGATTCCGAAAGATAAACCAGATGGTTTAAATAAAATGTTATTCTTGAACAAAAACTTGATATATTTATTGAAGAGAGATCCCATTCACATGCATATGGTGATATAGTAGTTAAAATCTCGATTTAAATTTATGCTTTTACGATTTTACTATTTTTCTTAATCAAAACGATTTCATCAAAATTTTAAACATTTTTATGTTTTTATGATTTTTTATGATTTTTTTTACATTAGAATTTTACGTGTTACAATTTTTTATCCTCCTTCAGATTTTAGATAAAATTTCAATTTTAACTATCATGAGCGTGCATCCGGTAGGAATACATACATACATACATATATATATATATATATATAAGTACATCTCAAACAACTAAAGCCTACTCCACTAAAGAAGACCTTTCATTATGGATTCACCCCAATCAAAATTACGTGGATGAATGCCTGGTTAGTAAGAAAAGAAACGATATGATTGAGAAGAGAAAATGAACATGGAATGACATTTTGGTAGAATTTTTAAGAAGTGTATGATATATTTGGTATCTAAATTGTTTTTTTTTTTTTAATATTCTGATTGATTTATCGTTTCGCGACTAATCCAATTCGGGGCAGATTTCAAGATTAAAACTTTAATCTCTTCCCAAAAATGATACAAAGAAGGATTAAAGATATCACATATGATTTTACCTCCACCTTTTCAGTTTCCCGCTATCTAAATTGTTAAGTTGTATATATAAATATCTGATAGTTATTAAATAATTTTTAATACAATTTTTGCTCTCTATTCTTTCCTCTTTAAATTTTTTTGGTCAATTGGGTTATGAAGCCTTACTATTCTAGGGATCATATATCGAGGAAATTCTTTAATTCGACTTACTTTTAATTGCGGGGTTCAAATTCAAATAATGGATTTCCATCCATCTATAGGTTCAGATCGGAAAACATGGAGACAATCATAGAAGTGAAACATGTTCTTCAAAAAAAAAATAAAAAAAAAATCATAGGAGTAAAACCTTCTTTACTAAATTATTATTTTAGTCCATCTAAATTATTCAGGATTTCTTTTTGGTCGCGAATCTTTTTATTTTTTTGGGTAAAAGTCTCACTTAAGTAGTTCCTTGATTTATTAACATGTTATGGCGTGCAGTCATTGGATATTTCAACTGTTAAACTTTTGCAATTTTTCTTGAAAGTAGATTAATTTGTTATGTAATTTTTTTTTTTTTTTAAATTCAATTATGAAAGTTCAAACTTATGATCTTATATAGACTATTTGTCTTTGATCCCCTAGACCAATCCTAATGATTTTATGTAACTATTTTTTATGTAAATGTTGCGTATTTTTTTTAAAATGACAATTTCTTTATTTGTGAGTCTTGGCATTCATAGTTTTGTTTTACTTTTTTAAGTCCTATCCATATATTTTTTAAATATAAAACCTATCCATAATAGATTATGAAGTAAAATGATTTTGATAAAAAATAAAAAGATCATTTCAAATATTTGTACATTTATAATATAATTACAAAAAAAATTATGTTTAAAGAATGTAATTATAATATTACAAATTCTTAAAATACCCGTAACTTACCAATTTTTTTTTTTTTTTTTGGGTAAGCACTTACCAATTTATTTTCCACATTTTAACAAATATGTGCTGTATCTATATATAAATTCATAGCTAAACTAATTTGGGACAAAAGGGTGAAGTATGAGGTAAAAGGGCTAAGGATATATTAATATTTCTAGAATAAAAGACGTGGCAACAAAAATCACAGAGAGTTCAACATAGCAAATCAATACATATAGAAAATTGGCAAAGAAAAACAATGACACCTAGTTCATAATTTTTCCCCATGTTGTTGGTCTACTTCCCCTAATTACTGTAGGGGTTTTATAATTCTTGTTCAACATGAGAATTGAAATTTTTCTATACGCCCTTCAATTTCTGTGCTGACGTAAGTCCTACACGTAATTTTTTCTAATATATGATTCTCACATATTTTTTTGTCTCTACGACATGAGATTTTAATTCTCATGTAACTTGAGAATTATAAAACCCTTACTATAAAGTCAAAATTGACTAATGAGGGCCTACATCATGCAAACGTGCGGTGCAGCTCACTTCCCACTTCAGAAATGCTGGCAACGCAAATGCTGCTTTGTGCATCTGCAGAAAGAAACATAAGATATTACTTGTGTGTAGGAATTATCAATGAAAGAAATTCTAATGTGATTTGATTCATGTGAAACAATAATAAGACCTTACTAGCATGAATAGCAGCAACACTCATATTAGGGGAGGATTTGGTCCATAGCAATAACATTAAAAACAGAACAGTATTGACAAACCAGCGAATAATACCATTCATGAGAAAAACACAAAACAAAAAGCCACACGCTCTTGCTATTCACTAAAGGCCAAAAATTTAGTCATTGATTTTGCAGAAGAGAAAAGATCATTCAGATCAGCAAAGCAAATATGTGAGTAGAAGCAACACATATCTTTGGACCATATATTTTACCTGTGAGTTATAGAACCTAAGTTCTCTTCTATGCTTAGCAGCACCTTCCACTTTTTCAATAGGGTTGATGGGGTTTACAAAATCGACAGGTGGCCCCTCTGTTGAGCATAGAATAAAACCTATCACACCGCTGCATGACAAGGAAGGAAGAGGACAAAGGAGATGTAATCACTCATTATTAAAGAAAAATCAAAATGTAAAACATGTTTCTTTTAAGGATTCGCTTTTTCTGCGTTACTGCATATAACTTATCTGCAATAAGCCCAATACAACGTCATTTTGGGATGAAAATTATGGTGTTTTTGTAATTTAAATTTATTTCAAGATTATTATAATCTTTATAATTATAATTTTCTAATCTTTCAATTCCAAAATGACGTCGTTTTGGAAGTAAATGCAGATAACTTATCTGCTGTTCTTCTAAATAAAACATGGTCCCTCTGAAATTTTTATAATAAAATTTTAAGAGTAACATGAAATGAACTTAAAAGTAGAAGAGAATACCGTCTTGCCAGCAAATTGGAAAAGTACCTTGGATATGTTGGAACACTTGCCCATGCATAACGTACTGAACCACTGAATGTTTCTTGACAAATGGAGATCATATCCTGAATAAGGTGCGTATGAAGCCACATACTTTCTGCCATATTACACAGTACTCCACCAGGCCTTAACGCCTTAGCTATTGTCTTAAAAAATGGCTTCTCCACAAGTTCCTGAGCAGGACCTAAAGTAACAAAGAGATCCTGTGAGTGTTTGGAAATAATGACCAACAAATGAAGATTCTCAAGCATTTTAATCCTCTAAATTTAATATATTAGTTTAATTATCTTATCTTAGTTGATGAATTAGAGAAATATTTTAGCTTTTACTATAGGAAACTATACTTTTGATGAAATCCAAAGCAGAATTGGTCGCAATGTAGATAGTCAATCATTATATCATGCAACAATTTACAAAAGTTCAGAAAAACCTCATCTAGTTAAGCAATGTTAAAACAAGAAAAAGCACACTTCACCTCAAAGCACTAGCCTACATCACATATCCAGCCATTTATTTTCCATTTCTTACCTTTTTTAAAATAAACTTCCATTTCTTACAATTTAATTACATGTCCAGTGTTCAGCATAATTTTTTTCAATGACAAGCATGCCTTAACGAATATGATAAATTATTATAAAATGTAATAACATACCCACAGGATCTGAGGAATCAACAATTATGGCATCATACTTCCCTTCAGGAGCACATTGAAGAAAGTCAATAGCTGCAAAAATTTGGTGTGAAGAAACAACATTAGATGTTAAAATAACTTTGCAGTTTCCAATCGCGAAAATGTCATTGAAATGGAAACTCAAACATTGATACTAGCATATAACAGAAATGGATACCATCACCAACATGCAGATGTACTCGAGGATCTTCAAATCCAACAGCCAACTCTGGAAAAAACTTCCTAGAAACCTAATGAATAAATGTCAATTAGTTTTTTGTTCAATCAAATCAGTTATATCCATCATTAAAATTTACCTTAACTTACATCAATAACCATCTCATCTATCTCACAAATATCAACATGATTCACGGAACTGTGGCGGCATACTTCCCTTAGAACACCACCATCTCCACCACCAACAACTAAAACCTGGATCAACAACATAAAAATCATTTAGCAGATGGATAAAATAGAAAGAGGGAGGGGGGAGGGGATAAAAGAGAACAGAATCATACAAGTGAGGATTGAGGAATAAATTCAATCAACGTCCAAGTTTCAATATGTGCAAAAAACTTTTCCTCCTTACACATTTAAGGAGCAATGCAAATCAGAACTGATACGAAGATGTCTATATCAATTTGATTGCACTGACAGAAATATAATAAAAGAAAATAAGAAGAAGCAACATTTAAACTGCTAAATAAAAAAAGTACATATCTAACTTGTGCAATATCATTTCCCCTAAGTGATAAGAAACTGTATTTTGAGAATTTACACTGAAGTTACTAGTATTAAGAGATAATATTTTCCCCTCAGATTATTTTTTTTCTCCCTCCTCTCTCCCCCTTGTTTCTTGAAGAAATGGAAAAGAATAATCCTAGGCTCCTGGCTAAAGGTATTTGACACAGGATCTCAAGCACAGGGAAGATTCAAGAGAGAGAGAAAATATCTGTGAGATCTCTCAATGTGAGAGAAATTGATAGAATGAATATTAAATTATAAAGACTATACAAAAGTCTATTTATAGTATATTAGAAAGGAAACTAAACTAGGCTAACTAATTCAGTTACAGACTCAAAACAAACTGAACAGAATTGAAAACTAACTTAACAATTACTAATCCATATATCTTTCCAGAAAAAATAATAATGTGACATAAAGCTCACCAATGAAGTAAAACCTACTTCTGGATTCCTACGTTCATTATGATGCACCCGAGTTAACTGACTAGGATTGAGTTTTTCTATAGTTTAGGGTTTTTCAATAATTGTTAATTATTTCCCCTTTTGTTATTTTTAGATTATGTTTGAGTGTGCATTATTTATCTCCTTTGATTGCGTATGATTATAATTATTTACTTTTTTGTTATTTTATTTTGTCTATTTAAGGCTTGGAAAACTCTATTATTATGAAGTTGTTTTTGGTTAAATAAAACCAAGAAAAAAGAATAGTGTTTTCTCACAATCCTTGTGTTCGTTCTTTTTTTTGTTTAGCCAATTGGTTACTGCTTCGGCATTATTTGGTAATCAGAACTCTGGTTGTCACATAAATGGCTGAACAGAACAATGGTGGTCGAGGTCAAGTTTGAGTTCGTGGACAACGGGGTCAAGGCGATGGCGGCGGTAGAGGGCGTGGTAACACCCTTAACGGCGACGACGAACGACCACACATCTACGCTCAAGACGCCATAATTGTAGTTGCAATGGCCGCTGCAATGGTAGAACAAGATAGACTAATTCAAGAGTTCGAATAATTGCTTGCCCTAACACAGTTGGACGAGTCAGATAAAAGAAGGGAGTCTGAAAGATCATCTCATGTAGAGGAAATGAGCGAAAACCCATTATGGAACCAAGAGAGACAAGGACGAAGTCAACCTGGCGATAAATTCTTTTTTTCTAATATTGGGCTGAAGATTGAGATCTCAGAATTCGAGGGAACCACTCATCTAGATGAGTTTATCGACGGGTTACACACTGTCGAAAGGGGTCTTTGACATTAGATACTTGACAGAAGACCAGAAGGTCCCGATCTGACTGATGCACCTGAGCTGACTGACTAAAAAAGTGTGCATCATCCTCCCCCGCTAGGAAAAAATTCGCCCTCGAATCTGCTTCGTCTTCATTGATATCAATTTCTTCAGGTGGTAATCGAGGTGGCAACTCTTCTGGTACAATATCACCAAATTCCCTAATTAAGATTAGGACTTGTGAATGCAATTCTTTGATATGCTTGATATGTTCATCTGCATTCGTATTAAACTGCTTGGGAACTAGAAGTATTGCGAGTTCTAAGGAAGTAAGTGGACAAAACCCATAAACTATTGCAAAAGGACTATTGCCTGCAGTTTGGTTCAATGATCGCATCTGTGATCCATCATAGGAAAATTCTGTCTGATGTAACAGCAAGTCCCATTCCACCTGACGATCTCCAATTAAACTTCTACTAAAAGCTAAATCTTTATCTCCATGGAGCATGAGGTTGTTATGCCTGTTGTCCCCAAATTCGTAATACTGCTTGCAAACTAAAGACTTCTTAAATGAAGGATCATTTCGCATGATATCTTTGGGTAGAACTTCCTCTTTGTCAGAGATATTAGAATTTCTAATAACTGACTTTCCACCGAAATCACTACAAGAGATTTCTTCCACCTCTAGATTCTCGTCGTCTTGCTCCCAATTATACTTATCACAGATCAGGAACTCGTCATAAACTGGAGATGCTAAAGACCTTTTCAACGGTGTGTAACCCGTCGATAAACTCATTTGGATGAGTGGTACACTCGAATTCCGGGATCTCAATCTTCAGCCCAATATTAGCAAAAAAGGATTTATCGCCAGGTTGACTTCGTACGTGTCGCTCCTGGTTCCATAATGGGTTTTCGCTCCTTTCCTCTACATAAAATGATCTTTCAGACTTTCTTCCTTCATCTGACTCGTCCAACAATGTTAGGGCAAACAGTTGTTCGAGCTCCTGAATTCGTCTATTTTGTTCTACCATTGCAGCGGCCATTGCAGCTACAATTATGACGTCTCGCACGTAGATGTGTGGTCATCCGTCGTCGCCGTTAAGGGTGTTACCACGCCCTCTACCGCCGCTGTCGCCTTGACCCCGTTTTCCACGAGCTCGAGCTCGACCGCCATTGTTCTGCTCAGCCATTTATGTGACAACCAGAGCTCTGATTACCAAATAATGCCGAAGCAGTAACCAATTGGCTAAAGAGAAAGAAGAACGAATACAAGGATTGCGAGAAAATAGTATTTCTTTTTTCTTAATTTTATTTAACCAAAAACAACCTTATAATAATATGGTTCTCCAAGCCTTAAATAAGCAAAATAAAATAACAAAAAAGTAAATAACTATAATCATGCGCAATCAAAGGAGATAACGCACAATCAACGCACACTCAAACATAATCTAAAAATATCAAAAAGGGAAATAATTAACAAGCGAAATATAGTTCTTCTGTCGCTGCAGATGGAAAAAAATGCAGCAACACTTATTTTTATCAGGATACACGTCCGAATCCTGATGTGTTTTTTTTTTTTTTTTAGGTCAGGATACGACCTCGTATTCTAGTGTTAATAATTTGCTGCAACTTTTCTCATCAGCAGCGAAAGGAGAAGCGACGAACCCAATTAACAATTATGATAAAACCCTAAACTATGAATAAATTATAGAAATGCCCAATCCAGGTCAGTCACCTTGGTGCATCACATTACCATTATGACTTCAGAACCTACATGGATTATTACATCAAAGTTGACATATCAACTTCAGCTATACATGAAGTTCAAAACATAATTAATCTACATATCCTTAAATAAAAGAGTTATATAACTTGTTAACATACACCTCACAGCACAAAGTTAGAAAACACTAGTCACAGACTTATCACTCCAAAGACAATAGCTTAGGTAGGAAACAATATAATTAACTGCAATATTGCAATTCCTCAGACTAAAACATTCAATTAACATTGCCGCCAAAATACTAAAGATTGTTCCAACATGGCATCATTGGCATTTTTGGCATATGATCCTAAATTAAATTATTTCCACAGCTTGTTAAATTAAATTATTATCATATGCTGCACAACAACAAAGAGAAAGAAGTTCTACTATTCATTTAAGAGTTGGTCCCATCAAAATATAGACAAATTCATAAGGAAATCACAAGGTGAAGTTATAGGAATATAGAAAAAATGTAGAAGGAAATCAAAAGGTATAGTTATAGAAAGGAAATTTAGTTATGTCTAGAAGTTCTGATTATCTTTTCTTTTGGTGATTAGAGGGAGCAGGGGTTCTTGCCAAGACCTGCATAAGGTCAATAACTGTGCCAATGCAACAATTAGCAGAAACAAAATCTTTCAATATTGCTTGTCAAGAGAAATGGAACAACCATGCAAGCCAATATTCTTTGCCATGCTGCAACTTGTGCAATCAATAGTACAAAAACTTGCAATTTTATATTCAGAAACAAATAAGATAAGTTGAAATCCAATAAAATAATAGTTAAATGTAAAAGAATACGTTGTGTATTGATCTGTGTCAGGGAGTTACAATATATAGAGACCCTAATGGGCTTAAGTGTAAGGCCCAAACCTAATCCAAACATAATCCTAATACAGTCAGACTATTTACGGATAAGACAGAATCCAATCATATCTAATCAAATCTAATCATATCATATCTAATATTCTAACACTCCCCCTCAAGCTGGTGCGTATATATTATGAGCACCAAGCTTGTTACAAATGTATTCAACCCGAGGACCTCTAAGAGCTTTAGTGAAAACATCTGCTAGTTGATTAGACGAGTTGACAAAAGCTGTCTTGATTTCTCCTGACTGAATCTTTTCCCGAATGAAGTGACAATCAATCTCTATATGTTTGGTCCTCTCATGAAAAACAGGATTAGAGGATATATGTAGCGCAGCTTGATTATCACAGATGAGTGTCATGGGTTGTTTCTGTTCACAAAGATGAAGCTCATGAATCAACTGCTTTAACCAGATCAACTCACAGGTAGTATTTGCCATTGCACGATACTCAGCTTCTGCACTAGATCGGGAAATAGGTTGTTTCTTGCTTTTCCATGAGATTAAGTTTCCTCCGAAGAAGACACAATAACCAGAAGTAGAGCGTCTGTCCGAGGGTGATCCTGCCCAATCGGCATCTGAGTAACCACAAATTTATGTATTTCCCTGATCCGAATACAACAAACCTTTTCCTGGTGCTCCTTTGATGTATCGGAGGATCCTCACAGCAGCATCCCAATGTGAACCACAAGGGAAATCAAGGAACTGACTGGCCATACTGACAGCGAAAGAAATATCTGGCCTAGTCACAGTAAGATAATTGAGCTTCCCAATTAGCCTCCGATAACGTCCAGGATCAGATAACGGCTCCCCTTGTCCGGGTAATAACTTGACATTAGGATCCATAGGTGTATCAACTGGTTTACTCCCCAACATACCAGTTTCTTCTAGGATATCCAAGGCATATTTCCTTTGACAGATAGAAATGCCCTGTCTTGATTGCGCCACCTCAATTCCCAAGAAGTAACGCAGCTTCCCAAGGTCCTTTGTTTGAAATGTACTAAACAAATGCTGTTTTAACTGACGAATTCCGTCTTGATCACTTCCGGTGAGAATGATGTCGTCAACATAGACTAACAAATAGATACACTTATCAGGAGATGTAATCCTATAAAACACAGAATGGTCAACTTTACTGCGGATTAAGCCAAACGCCTGAACAGCAGAACTGAAGCGACTGAACCATGCTCGAGGAGACTGCTTGAGACCATATAAGGATTTCCGAAGACGACACACCTTTCTAGACTCCCCCTGAGCAACAAAACCAGGTGGTTGCTCCATGTAAACTTCTTCTTGTAAATCACCATGAAGAAAGGCATTTTTGATGTCAAGTTGAAGGAGTGGTCAGTGACGAACAGCAGCAAGGGCAAGAAAGAGGCGGACTGACGCCATCTTAGCGACCGGAGAAAATGTATCGCTATAATCAGGGCCAAAGATTTGAGTAAAACCCTTGGCAACTAAACGTGCCTTGAGACGATCAATATGGCCATCAGGTCCAACTTTCACAGTAAAAACCCAGCGACAACCAACTATAGACTTCTCTGGAGGAGCAGAAACAAGGTCCCAAGTGCCATTGGAATGAAGTGCAGTCATCTCATCAAGCATTGCTTGGCGCCACCCTGGATGGGAAAGTGCTTCACCTGTGGTCTTAGGAATAGAAATAGAAGAAAGACTAGAAATAAAGGTGAAATGAGGTGAAGAAAGACGGTCATAACTCAAAAAAGTATAAAGAGGATAAGGGTTACGAGTAGTACGTGTACCTTTTCTTTGAGCAATGGGAAGAGTCTCTGATGAAGGATCCGGAGGGGAAGAAGCAACAGCAGTGGGCGATGAGTCAGCAAGAGTCGAGTCGACAGGAGGCACAGTTTTGCGACGCTGATAGGTGAGAAGTGGACGGTCCTCAGGTATAGAAGCAATAGGTTGCTCATCTGGAATAGAAGCACCTGCAGCTGGCAAAGACAAGTCAAGAAAAGGGACAGGAAGTACATGATCAACCTGTGACATCTGAGATGGGATAGAATTAAAGGGTTGTTGATCAAGAAAAGTGACATCAGCGGAAACTAAGTAACGCTTAAGGTCGGGAGAATAACAACGATAACCCTTTTGAAGACGAGAATAACCAAGAAAGATACACTGAAAGGCTTTGGATGTTAACTTATCCTTACCAGGAGTGAGATCATGAACAAAACAAGTACAACCAAAGACATGTGGAGTTAGAGGATAAAGAGGAACATCTGGAAGCAATAGATTATGAGGAATGTCATTGTGGAGCACAGATGAAGGCATGCGATTGATGAGAAAACAAGAGATGAGTACAGCATCTGCCCAGAAGTGAAGAGGAACCTGCATATGAATAAGAAGGGTACGGGCAGTTTCAATGAGATGTCTGTTTTTACGTTCAGCCACCCCATTTTGTTGTGGAGTGTGAGGACAAGTAGTTTGATGTAAAGTACCTTGTGTGGCCAAGAAATTAGAAAAATCAATAGAAACATATTCCTTAGCATTATCACTACGTAGAATACGAATAGAAACACCAAATTGAGTATGGATCTCAGTAGAAAACTTTTTATAAATGGAAAATAACTCAGAACGATTTTTCATTAAATAGGTCCAAGTGCAACGGGAAAAATCATCAATAAAGGTAACGAAATACCGAAAACCTAAGACAGGCAAGGTACGACTTGGACCCCAGATATCTGAATGAACAAGAGAGAAAGGGGCATCAGCTCGTTTATTGACTTGACTGGCAAAAGAGGAGCGTATATGCTTCCCTTGTTGACATGACACACAATCTAAAGACTAAAGACCGGACAAAAGAGGAACCATTTTCTGCAACTTTGAAAGACTTGGATGACCAAGGCGACTGTGGATAAGTTGTGGAGATTCTGTGAGAGAGTATGCTACTGAAGGACGAGGCACATCCAGATAATAAAGCCCCCGTGACTCACGACCCACTCCAATCATTTTCCCCGTACCCGGATCCTGCACAGAAACATAATGGTTAGAGAAAGTAATGGTGCAAGTGAGGGAGTGGATCAACTTACTAATAGAAATTAAGTTATAAGGGATGCCAGGAATGTAATAGACAGATGTCAGGGCCAAGGTAGAGGTCGGACGAGCTTGTCCAATCCCACGAACTGGGGCTTTGGTTCCATCCGCAAGGGTAAAAGACGGTAAATGATCAGAATAAGTAAGAGATGTAAAGAGTCCCTTATTACCACATAGATGATCGGTAGCACCGGAGTCAAATATCCAAGTGCCAAGTGATGTAGAATGAGAAACACAAGCAACGGGATTACCAGTATAAGGCTGAGACTGAGGAGAAGCCTTCCTGATAGGGGTTTGGAGTGCAGCACAGTCCGAACCTGAACCAAATGATGCTTTGTCTGACTGAGCTATATTTGCAACAATAGAAGGAGAGTTAACCTCCGAGAGATCAGGAGATGCTGCTGCCATTTAAAGATAAAATATAAAAGCCGTAAACGAAGGCAAACGATATCCAATCAAGAAGAACCACGCGTCTAAGGTCAGACCCACAGAGAAACAATCACAGATCCAGAAAGGGGAGGAGAAGGCGAGCTTCTCTGTCCAAGACCGGCCGGAAAAAGCCGCCGGAATAGTGCTCACGCGCCGGCAGAAGGTGGCGCGTGAAGCCCACGCGCAGTGAAGACAGGTGGCGCGTGACGGCGCGTGGGAGATGCGTTGCTGACCGGACCACCACAGACCTGGTCGCCGGGAAGAGAGGGTCCTGATCGCGTGAAGTTTGGTCGGAAAAGTCGCCGGAAAAAGTCTCCGGTTGCCTGAACAGTGATTCTGACGGCGGGCGGTGGTTCCGGTGGCCGTCGGAGGTGCTGACGCGTTTGGAAAAATCACTCAGAGGCTGTTTACAGCCCTAGAAGGCTTGCCGGAAGGACGCACGGCAAGAAAGAGGACTCCTAAGCAGTGGGCTTAGGTTTTTAAAGCAAAAAACAAGGTTTCTGAGCGGAAGCGAGGGTTCCTAGAACGAAAGAGCTCTGATACCAAGTTAAATGTAAAAGAATACGTTGTGTATTGATCTGTGTCAGGGAGTTACAATATATAGAGACCCTAATGGGCTTAAGTGTAAGGCCCAAACCTAATCCAAACCTAATCCTAATACAGTCAGAATACAGTCAGACTATTTACGGATAAGACAGAATCCAATCATATCTAATCAAATCTAATCATATCATATATAATATTCTAACAATAATCATCAGATCAAATGACATTACTGTTTTGGGGGACAGAATTGAACAAAGCGGGAGATGAGCTATCATTTCCTGATAAGCACATTCATCCTTATCGGTCAACTGAACAATCCCATCAAGTACAAGCACTTTCCCATATGCTGATGACTGCAAAAACAAAAAGATTCGAATTAATCAATTATAGGAGGAATCTCTAGAACCATTTAAGAGGAAGATGCCAAACCTCAAAAACCAAGACCTCTTGGAACTCAGATTTTTCTTTGTACAAGATTTTTTCTACTTTGATCGAATGCGCTTCTCCTAATGATAGAGGTCAAATCCATCAGCAGTAACAATACACAAAAAATGCAGACTCAGCAATTAACAGTGTTTATAAATGATTGTAAAACGGGGATGGTGGATGAGCATGATTTGATGTTGAGTCAAGAAGGAAGAAAAATGAAAAAATCACTCCTCAAATCCCGACTAAGAGAATAGGGACGAAGACAATCCTTGTACACAACCAAGACTTTTTAGTAGCAAAGAAACAACTTAAGCAAAAGAAAATTATTATTATTTTCATGATATTACTTGTTAGAGAAAGGGGTGTTTCTCTAAAAGGTTTAATAAAAACATCAAACATTAAGGTCAGCCTCCTTAGCCAAAAGTAATTTCCAACTATTCAATCTCATACTTGGATTTCATATTCCCATTCAACCTTCTCTACAAAGGCTCAATGGTCACTTTAGAAAAGATTTGTAAATTTGGTTATCAAACATCAGAAAAAAAAAAAAAAAAAAACTTCTCTCCTCAAGTACCCTAGGAATAGCAAATAAACAAGATCAAGTATTATACAGATGGACGAGTAAACCCCACCTGGCCACATTGGATTGTTGAAAAAAAGACCTTTCCCTGTAATAGAGAATACAAAGAGAAACAGAGCAATGAGTAACAGAATTTTGTGGAGGGGTTACCAAGAATTCAGAAATTAAATAGCAGATTATGACCATGACATTCTGAGAACCATCCAGATACAACAGTGGAATGGCACTTTGCCTCATCCTCAGGAGCTGAAGCATTGGCTTTCAAACAACAAGAAGGAATTTCCTTCTCTACACTATTCCCATTACTTTCCTTCCCAACCTTAGTCTTCTGGCATTCCAAATCTCTTCCTTTACCACCCTTCATGAATTATCTTTCCTCTGTATAGTGATGAATATAACTAACTATCAAAAACAATTTAGCAATGATAATCAGATATTCAGAACACCTAGACCAAAACCTAAATTCAGAAGATATATATCCTAGCAGTTACAAATCACATATACGTTAAAAATCTTTCACATTTGTACTAAAAAAAAAAAACAATCTTTCACATTTAAATTACAAGCAACAGAATCTCCATTTATATGTATCCAAAAAAAAAAAAAGAATCTCCATTTATAAGCAAATCCCGTATTTCAATATTTAAAGCTGAAAAAGATTGACTTTCTTTTTATTTTATTTATTTGATTGTATAAATAAGGTTTTGACTTAATTAGAAAGTAAACTGGGCAAGTATATTGCTTTATAAAATAACGGATTAAGTGATTAAGTAAACAAGTCAAATAATTACAAACATAAAAATACAAAAAATATACATAATATATGCAGAATGAAATTAGATCATTATCCGGCTTGATATCTGTTTCAAAAGACAATAATTGATGCATTAATATCGCAAATTTGGAATTAAAAAATGGATGGATTAAATTAACAAGCAAAATAAGGCGAAAATGAAGAAATATTGTGTGGTCCCAGATTATGAAAAAAAGGGAGAAAAAAAACTCAAAAATAGAGAGAGAGATTTGATTCTTCCTTTTCCAAGATTTTCCTTTTGTTGGTAAGAAATCAAAATTATGACGGTAATTGTCAGAATCAACCTGTGGAAAGTTCAGCATAAACTACGACGAGGTCGTGCTGACCAAGATACTAGTCCTTTCTCCCAACGACAACAATGCCATTCAAACTTAACCAAAATAGCTCCCAAAAAAAAAGCAGTGGTGTCATACATATAAATGAGAAAAACTTCGATTAATCAAAATAATAATAATAAAGTTAAAAAAAGAAATGAAAAAAGACTACTATCAACGAAAAGTCTCTCTCTTTTTTTTGGATAACTAAAAGTCTCTCTTTATACATGACCTTCAACTTCCTAACCACTAACTGTAAAACGCTTGGATTTAAACCCAAAAAAAGAAAAGAAAAGAAAAGAAAACCAAGAAAACTGAAGGGAAATGGAAGGGTAAAAAACGAGGACAGTGAAAGAGTGTTGTCATACATGCACACGTGATTGATGATAGTAATAGAGAATGAGGTGCAGTTGTGTTGCTTGCCTGACACTAATGGCAGTGAGAGTGTAGTTTTTTTGTTGACTGTGTAGTGTCCAAGTGAGGTAGGAAGATGGAAGGTGGTGGGGCTCTCTATTTACTAGCCATCTCTGGCGATGAATCAACAGTTCGAAATGCTTTTCTTACGTATTCTTGATAAACCAGATCCTATCCACATTTTCTCTCACCATTTCTGCTAGATTAATGCTTTGAATGGAAATGACACCTCTAATGGTGAGTGGTGACCCTTATTATATATTTTTGCGTAAATACTCCTTTTAGTCCATGACAATATCCACGAAGTCCTTTTCAGTTCCTAACAATAAAAAAGGGACAAACTGGTCCCTGAAATAACGAAAAAGAGGCCATGTTCATCCTTCCGTTAACTCCCACCTTGTTGTAAATAGTAATTATGTAGTCATTTATTAGTAATTATGTAGTCATTTATTTGTATTTATTTAGTCTGTTACTTGTATATTGGGCCAAGCCCATTAGGTCAAAATTAGGTCAAGAAGTCTCTATAAATAGATACCTCTATGTACAGATTCAATTACGATTCAATAATATTTCAAATACCCTTTTATTTCAAGTTGGTATCAGAGCTCTCGATCCTGAGGGCTCTGCTTCCGTGCCTATTGTCTTTAGAACAAGAACCTTTTATTCTTTTTGTCTCTCGCTGCCATCAGCCACCACCGGATTTTTTTTTCCGGGGACCTCTTGGACCGAGAAGATCTCTGTTATACTGGATCTCTGTTACTGTTCATCGTCTCCATTATTCTTCAGCATAATCAGCATCTGTGTAGACTTCTAAAGATAGATTGTCATCACGTCGGAATAACAACCCTTTACTAGGAGTACCTTTCAGATACTGAAGAATTCTCTCTACTGCCTGCATATGTTTCTCCTTTGGATCGTGCATAAACTGACTGACAACACTAACAGCATAAGCTAAGTCTGGTCTAGTATGGGCCAAATATATCAATTTCCCAACTAGCCGTTGATATTGTCCTCTATCAACTGGAGGACTCTCCTCTTCATAGCACATCTTGTGATTCTGCTCAATAGGAGTATTAGAGGGTTTACACCCGAGTGGTATCAGAGCAGTAGGGTGCAGATAGGTTTATGCCCTGAAATATAATTCTGATGGCACTCTTGAGAGATATAAGGCTCGATTAGTGGCCAAAGGTTACACTCAAACCTATGGCATTGATTATGAAGAAACCTTTGCTCCAGTTGCAAAGATGAATACAGTGAGAATCTTGTTATCCCTTGCTGCCCATTACAATTGGGATATAAATCAATTTGATGTGAAAAATGCTTTCCTCAATGGTGAGTTAGAAGAAGAAGTTTACATAGTATCAGAGCCTCGCTGCCCCCCTCTTTAAAGTGGAAGCACAAAAAGGTAAACCAAAGATTGGGCCTGTTGCATAATCCACGCTTCAAGCCAAGATGGCTCTTGCGTGAGGGGACGTGTTGAGATATATAGTCTCACATTGGTTGTATGTGCAACTAATGTGGAGTTTATAAAGCCTTAGGCACTCCCACCCTTTGAGCTAGCTTTTGGGGTGGTGTATCCCAAGGTTCTTTACATAACGGCCCAACTAACGGTGCACAGTTGGCACGTTAGTTTGCTGACGTGGCGTGGATGTGGGACACCGTGGAAGACGAGACGACGACGTTTTGGTCCCTGTCAAAACCACGAGGGCCATTTTGGTCCCTGTCAAAATGCACGAGGACGTTTTAAGTCTCTGACAAAAAGTACGGGGCCCTTATTGGTCCCTAACCAGAGAAAAATAAGCACATGACTTCATTGCTTTTCTATGCAGTCCAATTTTGCAAAACAGAAGTGCATTACATCAGAAACAGGAGTGCAATCCAATTTTGCAAAACAGGAACATGACATTAAATTGGATTTGTATGCAATCCAATTTGTTAAACCAGAAGACATGGATGTACAAGAACTACAACTACGTATATTAGTTAAAAAACATCAAAAATGGTAAACTTAAACGTTCATCAACCCTGTGAAACATAATGGCTGGAACATGATTTGAGTATCATTATATTTGAAGACATGGATGTACAGTAGTGTATTACAAAATAAAGCCAATTGCCAGAAATTAAAAGAAAGACCTCTAATACAATATGGCCAGTATTTACAAAAAAAACATTGACATAATAAGGCCTCCAAATACATAATGGCCAGAATTTTCAAAAAAAAGTCAGTCACATAATAATAAACCTTTCTCAGTTGGCTTATGCACTACTTCCAGGTCATATACAGCAGCAGGTCATTTTCTTGAGGCAGGCCTTGGTGGCCTAAAACCAGGTGTGCTCATGAAGGCCAATAATCTGCTTCGTGTGCCACTGGTTGCTGCATTCATTGTTTCATTACTCAACAACTTATTTTCCTGTTGTGGATTTGATGGAGGTGGCTGCTTCCTCTCAAGTTGCCTTCATGTGGCTGCGAACTACCAACTGCTGCAGTCCAGTCAACTGCCATGCATTGCAATTATCAACAATCATTTACCTGGCTTTTTCTCTGATTTTTCTCTGTATTTAAATATCAACAATCATGCAATTATCTTTTATAAAAAAATAAATAGTATAATTGTAATGCTACACTACTGAAGATATTGTTCGTAAATCGCATAACGTTATGTCTTATACAAACTAAGAGAATTAAAACAGTTCATAGTATTCTAGGGATCGTAAAAGCTATTTGCAAGAGCCAAGAATCCCTTTTAACAAAGTGGGAAGCTTAATTAGCATTGAAAAAGAAATGAATAATCGTTAATAAGGTCGAAACTTCAGTTAGAAACCTAAACTTCATTGAAATAAAATGCCAAGAAGGAGTATTTTACTTTGTGATGAAATTTAGTTTAATTACTTTGTGATGAACAAATGGATTGCACTCCTGTTTCTGATGTAATGCACTTCTGTTTTGCAAAATTGGACTGCATAGAAAAGCAATGAAGTCATGTGCCTATTTTTCTCTGGTTAGGGACCAATAAGGGACCCGTGCTTTTTGTCAGGGACTAAAAACGTCCTCGTTCATTTTGACAGGGACCAAAATGTCGTCATCTCGTCTTCCATGGTGTCCCACATCCAAGCCACGTCAGCAAACTAACGTGCCAACTGTGCACCGTTAGTTGCCGTTAGGTGGGGGTTAACGGAAGGATGAACGTGGCCTCTTTTTTGTTATTTCAGGGACCAATTTGTCCCTTTTTTTATTTATAGGGACTGAAAAGGACTTCGTGGATATTGCCAGGGACTAAAACGGGTATTTACTCTATATTTTTCATATGGGCATCTAGGCTTTGAAATCTCATACATTAATTTCTTGGGGAAGGAAATTTTTTTAATTTTTTTTATAAATTTTTATAAATTATACTATCTTCTTTCTCACGTGTTCTCCCGCGAGAGAGAAGATAGTGTAGTTTGTAAGAGTATATAAACAAAAAAGTTTGTAAATATAATTTGCCCCTATATATATATATGTATATATATATATATGGGGTAAATAATTCTACAGTCATTTTAGATAAGGTTATCTACAGCTACCCAAAAACTACATCGTTTTGATTAATGATGGGTGTTTATGTAATTTTAGGTGCATTAATGAAGGGTGTTTCAGTAAAATGTATATGATAAAAAAATAAACAAAATTATAGAAACACCCTTCATTAATTCACCTAAAATTACATAAACACCCTTCATTAATCAAAACGATGTAGTTTTTGGGTAGCGATAACCTTATATAAGGTAGCTGTAGAAATATTTATATATATATATGGAGAAAATATTTCTGCAGCCACTTTAGATAAGTTGCCTACAACTACCCTTCTTTAACTAAGTACGACCGATCGTTTATTAAAAGTACATCTTCTCTCTCTGCCACATTAGCCGACAGTGTCTGAGGAGAGAGAAAAAAAGACCAACTTTATTGTTATAACTAAGTACGACCGGTCGTACTTAGTTAAAAAAGGTAGCTGTAGATAACTTTATCTAAAGTGGTTGTATAAATACTTTTCCCATATATATATTGCTTACCAAAAAAAATATTATTAAAAAAGGGAGGTGATGTTATAGTGATGACAATGACGATGATAATGATGCGGTTGATTAGGGTTGGAGTTATGGCAAATTTAAATTTAAAAAAAATTAGAGTTTTTACTTATGTTCTTTTAAAGCAAAAAAATAAAAATAAATCTGATTTGAACTTTTTTTTCTTCTTAAAAGTTGATATCCAATTTATTGTGAGAATTTTTTTTTCTTGAATAAAAATCAACTTAGTGAAAAAAGAAGAAGAAACCATCGATACATTTTTAAGTGCCCGTTTGTTTGCACTTTTAAAAAATGTAACTTTTATTTCTTTCTTATTTTAGAAGTCTTTTTTACAAAAGTTAAAGTTATTTATATTTTTATAAAAATATTTAGATTTTGAAAAAAAAATTTGACTTTTGACTTCTGCTTTTTTTAGAAGTTAAAATTTTTAGCTTCAGAAAAAAGTAAGTTTTTGACTTTTTTTGTGACTTCTGCTTTTTTTAAAAGCAGACATCCATACGAACTAAAAATGAAAAGTGCTTTTTTTCAACAAAAAAAAGCAACTTCTGGAGAAAAAAAAGCTCATCCAAACAGGCCCTAAGTCAAGTCATAGTTTACGGACGAATGTGTAACGATAGCTGCTAGCATTCAACAATGCGAATCATCAGTATATTTTCATTCGGAATGGTTATATTAATGGGAAAAATATTTCTGCAGTTACTGCAGATAAGTTATCTGCATTTATTCTCAAAATGACGTCGTTTTGGTATTGAAATCTTAAAAAATTATATATATAAAGACTATTTATAACTCTGAAATAAATTAAAATTACAAAAACATTATGATTTATCCCCAAAAACGACGTCGTATTAGGCTTACTGCAGATAACTTATCTGCAGTAACTGCAGAAAAAGCGAACCCTATATTAATATATAGATTTCTATTTTTCAAGACTTTATAATTAATTTTTTTATATAGTTTCAAAAAAAAAGTAACTAGATTTCTGAACCTAACATACGGTTAAATTTCTAATTACAAGTTAGATTTAGGGACTTAATTTGAAGTTCTAAAATTATAGAATTTATTTAATAGGATATTTAAGTCTGTTAAAATTAAGGGAAAAATATTTTTTCAGTCACCGGAAATAAAGTTATCTCCCGTGAGTTCAAATTTCAAAACGACGTCGTTTTGGGTTATAAGATAAAAAAATTATAAAGATAAGGACTAATATAACCCTGCAATATATTAGAATTAAAAAAATATTTTGATTTTTACCCTAAAATAACGTCATTTTAGATTCACTGGATATAAATTATTTTTATTGAGTGAAGAAATAATTTACTCGGATTTATAGTAAGATTTAAAACACCAAAATTATGGGCTTCAGGCCCACCAGATTCTAAACCTATGTCCACCCATCATATCCTATACAGTAACTTGCCACACTAGTCAATTAGGTGCAAGCTTAATTAATAAATTGATAAGTGCCCGCTTGATTGTCGTTGGAACTGGGAAGGTTAAAATAAAAAGAAAATCGAAAGACTCATTACTCTATTATTCCCGCAATTTTCATCCACACTCACTCTGTTTAATGTTTGAAGCTGTCACGCATTTTGGTAACCATTTATCCTATTCTTTTCTTTGGTATCTTTCTTCAAATATTGATCATATTAATTCTTGAGCACCGTATACTAATTCTTAGAGAGAGAAAAAACTATTATAACTTATATTTATAACTTTAGAAATTAGGTGAGATCTCCCTCATTATTTTATTTCAACTTGTTAAAGGGATAGGAAATGTACCCCTTGCAGAGTAAAATATTTCAATGTAACAATGACAAATTAAGTGGGATAATAATATGATTTATAGTTCAGCGGAGGTTATTATGAAGGTCTCAGATAAGCAGAGAATTAAGAGAGAGGTGTAAGAGCACGATTATGACTAGTGAGGAGAGATTTCAACGGAGTTAGTAACAACCATGTGACTAATGGTAAAGAAAATGGTTGCTCAATGAAGGAGTGTTGATATACATAGCATGAGAAGGGATTTCTTAGTAATCATTTTCATTCCTATGGATTCCATTGACGTGTAAGATGCGTGATTTCTCACGTGCAAGAGTCACACCTGCATGGCAGTAAGGGGGAAATCAAGGGTAAATTAAGGAACACTTTGTCCTTTGAGTTGAACATGTGGGACAATCAATGAGGAAGCTCAAGCAAGCCCAACTAAACAGTCAAGAACAGTATCCTCTGTCAAATTAAAGTTCTCAAAGATAAATTAGGGTAAAGTTTATTTATCACTTCCTCAATATTTTTTTTTATAAACAAAGGGCGCAAGGTTGAAAAAATAAAAAAACTAATTACTAAGTAACTGGGAGGAATTCCAACCTTTGTTATATTATAAATCACAAGTATATATATTCAGCTCTAGTAAACATGTTTGAATAAATTATATTTTGAAAGGTAAGTCCAATGCATACATATCAAAATTCAGGATAACTTTACCGACACACATGCTTCTCAACTTCTCTTGACTTATTATTTGGCTTTTAACTGTTACGTTATTATGAATTTTGGTTTACATAGACTCTAGATTCAGCGTCATGTCTATTTAATGTAGATTTATGAATCTGTATCAAGAATTTCAGTCCATTATAAAAAAAAGCTTATGTTTAACATTTTTAAAAAATGCTAAAAGTC
Organism: Gastrolobium bilobum; assembly: GCF_033153095.1. Classification (NCBI taxonomy): domain Eukaryota; kingdom Viridiplantae; phylum Streptophyta; class Magnoliopsida; order Fabales; family Fabaceae; genus Gastrolobium; species Gastrolobium bilobum. Next base: position 100,685 of record NW_026897100.1, on the reverse strand, counting down.
TGAATTTTATTGTATTATTAAACAAGGTACAGTAACTTCTAAAGTTTTTTTTTTTTTTTTTTCGTTTATTTGATCCACAATTATTATTTAATAATTTTGTTTACCTTCTGCTACGTGATTGCTTCTAAAATAATAAAAGGATCTATAAAGTAAGTATGAGGATCCATACCTTGCTTCCTATAACAATAAAAGGATCTAAGCAATTAAGCATAAATAAGGGGGGCCACAACCAAGTAAAATGCAGGTTTCCAAAATTTGCACTCAACTCAGTGTTTGTTGCTATTAACCTACCAATGGCCACTTCCACACTTTTCTCCCTCTCATCATGCACTCCCCAAAGCAAATTGTTGTCCAATCAGAAGTCACACACGCTATCCCCAACCATGTCATTGTTGTCACCCCAAGTGGGACAAAAACACCTCAACAACCCTCTAACATACAATGTTTCTCCAATTCGCATGAATCCTAAGAGAATTCATATTGGTGGTTTAGTGAAGGCATCAATGAATAACAAGAACGTGGATGTGTTCACCAAGGAGCATCTTGCTGTGTCTTTGGCCAAATATGTTGCTGACCTCTCCAATAAATTCATCAAAGAGAGAGGGTGTTTCACTGTTGTTCTGTCTGGTGGGTCTGTCAAGTACCTCAGGTAGAATTTCCTTTTTTTCCAATCACCTTACTCTTGCATGAGGGTTGAGTTAATAATTGATTGGAAACAGATCACTTTTTCCTTATTAATTGCCAAACAATATGGGGGTAATTATAGATAATAATAATAAAGTATAAGTATGAGGATTTTTAATGTTTGTTATTTTGGAAAGTATGGCAATAAATTATTGATGCTACAATTTCAGGAAGCTGGTGGAACCTCCATATTATAACTCTATCGATTGGTCTAAATGGCATATATTTTGGGTGGATGAGAGAGTTGTGCCTAAGACTCACGTAGATAGCAACTACAAGCTTGCTTATGATGGATTTATCTCCAGGGTATGTTTATTTAATTATGATTTAATTAAACTGACTACAACAATGTCACATTTGGGATATTATTTATTTTTCCAAACTTGAATTTATTTATTGAAACTTGCTTTAATTGTTCTCTTTGGTAGGTTCCAATTCCTCCTCTCAATGTCAACACTATTGATGATGCATTACCAGCTGATGGAGCAGCTGATGTTTATGAAACAACACTCAGACGCTTGGTTGCAAGCAATGTGATAGCTAAATCATCAGTCACTGGATTACCAAAATTTGATCTTGTGATGTTGGATATGGGCCCTGATGGCCATGTAGCTTCTCTGTTCCCAGGGCATTCTGCAGTGAAAGAGACTAAAAAGTGGGTTACCTACCTCAAGAATGCACCCAAACCACCACCTGAGAGGATTACATTTACCATGCCAGTGATTAATTCTTCTTCAAACATAGCAATGGTTGTCACTGGTGCTGGTAAAGCAGATGCAGTCTACTCTGCATTGGAGAAAGCTCCTGGTGATGATAAGCTCCCTATTCAATTGGTTTCTCCTGAAGGAGAGTTGAAATGGTTCTTAGACAAGGGTGCTGCTTCAAGGTTGTATACATAGAAATCCAAGTAATTTGGTGAAAATTTTATATATTCTAACTGTTGCAAAGAAAATAAGGCAAAGATGGGACTGCTAGCCATGATTCAAAAGTAATGTAATTTCTATATGAAGTTGTATACTGTCTGGTTCACAAGACACTACTAAGAAGTATAGAATAATGGGCATTTCTTTTTTTCTCTTTGATTGTAAATGGATACTATTTAAGTATCCTAAAAGATATATATCTTTTTGGGTGCAAAAAAAATATGTTTGAATACAATAATCATATTTACTTAACATTCTTTATGTTGGATTATTTAATGTTTTGTTTTTATTAATTTTTACGTGACATTTTCAACAGAAAGATGGACAACAAAAACATAACTAAACTCAATGAAGACTTACGAAGAGATTTAATCAAGTCACCTATAAAAATGACACATGCCCCAAGATTGAATAGTAACATTATAAATGGTATTTTTCCCATATATTTAGCAAATGTGAAATTAAAATGATTGAGCCCAACAACATTTAGCTCATGGAAAGAGGATTAATCAAACATTATAAACGACACTTTTCCCATATATTTAGTAAATTTGGAAATCTTAACATGGGAAACTATAAGACCTATGATAACTGGCAAGGGGTTAACATGAATTAAACAACTCATATCAGGATCACAAGATGATAGTCAACAAAACAAACAGTTCATAGAAGAGAAAGTGAGAGAGATTAAATAGGAGGAATTCATAACATTCAAGAACTATGAAAATATCAAAATGTACCGTTGAATTTAAAGTTTCTATGATATAGTTCATGTTTATAGAATATCATATTGATCCAAATTATTTATCAGAATCACATTGTTGTTTAATTTGATCATATTCCTTTTGATCATATGATCCAAAATATCATATTTGTCCAATATATATATTCTTATATAAATAAAGGGTTTGCTTTTTATGCAGTTACTGCAGATAAGTTATCTGCAGTAAGCCCAATACGACGTCGTTTTGGGACGGAAATCATGGTGTATTTGTAATTTTAATTTATTTCAGGGTTATAATAGTCTTTATATTTATAATTTTTTAAGATTTCAATATCAAAACGACGTCGTTTTGGGAATAAATGCAGATAACTTATCTGCATTAACTGCAGAAACATTTTTCTCATAAATAAAAGAAAAAAATATTTGTCATTTTAAATGACACAACTTTATGTTATTTTTAAAGAAACTACGTCGTTTTAGTGTGTTTTTACATTCTCTCTCCCCTGTTTTCTTTTTCTTCCTAATTAAAAAAATATAAAAAATACCAAAAACAAAGCAAAACGATGTATTTTTATTAAAAATGATACAAAATTATGTCATTTAAAATGGTAAATACTTTTTCCTATGTGAAAATAAGAATCATTTGATCATATTCCTATTGTTGTTTAGTTTTTACGAGGTTCTAAACAAATAATCAAGCTAATAGATACTTACAAAAATCACATTTTATATAAAATTATTAAATGGTATAAGAATATCATGTCTTATATACCTATACACATTATTCTCCTCTCTCTCTCTATATATATATATATATATAATCAATTTTGAGTAATATTTTTACAAATATTAAAGCTATACATAACTTTTTTACTAGTATCATGATAGAAACTAAGAAAAATTAATGTTTTTTTTTTTAAGATGAAAATAGTAGCATATTTACATGTTCAAACCCCTTATATTTAGACAAAGGAACAAGAAGGAAAAAGTAAAATAATTATTCGGTAAAAACTGTAGATATAAAATAAATGCACATGTAAGTGTGTGGAACTGTGGATAACATTATTTAGAATCAAAAGCAGTAATGTGTTTATCACTAGTGTTTGATTCGTGCCTTGTACTGACAAAAGGATCCATAGCATTTGCTTTGCTTCTATTAACATAAGAAGAATCGAATGTGAAGCGTAAATACCAAAAAGATCAAAGCAAACTGTATATATAAACGTGAGTAACAATATTCAAAAACTAAAGCAGTAATCTGTTTATCACGTGTACTTGAATATTCTTGCCGTGTGCTAACAAAAGTATACATACGATTTGCTTTACTTCAAACACCGGTAAAAGAATCTAATATCAACCATAAATATTGTAAGCCCGAACAACAAAATGAAACACAGGTTTTGTTGCATGATCAAATCTCAAGACACCATAGATGGCATTCTCAACAGGTTTCTCTACTTCATACACTCTCCAAAGTAGCTTATTGTGTGCACAAAAATCAAATCCACTATCCCTAAAGGCCTCCTTATTCCCACACCAAGTTGGGAAGAAACTCGTCTACCAACCTCTAAGGTATAAAGGGTTTTCTCCCAAAAGAAGTGTTGGGGAAGTGAAGGCATCAATTAAGTGGGAGAAGGGCTATAAGAGCGTTGAGGTGTTCACTAAGGAGCATCTTGCTGTGTCATTGGCTTATGATGTTGCTCAACTCTCTAACAAATTCACCAGAGAGAGAGGCGCTTTCACTGTCGTTTTGTCTGGTGGGTCACTCGTCAAGTACCTCAGGTCAGTATTATCAATTGCATTGTAAACAAGACTATCTAATTTGTACACTAAAAATAAAATAAATAAAGTCATTGAAAAACTTTCCTTAGTTATGAAAAATGGAGTACGAGAACACATAAGGGCAATGAGGCAGGGATGGTGATTTGGTTAAAATGCCAACATCTTTTATACTCGATGTCATTTTACAAAAAAATAAATAAATAAATTAACCACAAATTTCACATGGCATAAACTAGACATGACAATGTTGAAATAATTTGATATGTGATTTTTTTTTGAATAATTTAATAATGTTAGATATACAACTAATATTACCGACATGAAAACGACTTTGCCACCTTATTTTGTAGTCTGTAGTATATATAAGCGAATCTTTATCATTTTTTTATGCTTGGATTTCAGGAAATTGGTTGAACCACCCTATGTTGATTCCATAGAGTGGTCAAAGTGGCATGTATTTTGGGTGGATGAGAGAGTCGTGCCAAAGGATCACTTAGAAAGTAATTACAAGCTTGCCTATGATGGATTTCTCTCCAAGGTAAGTTGACTTTCATGTGCCATAGATTATTTAGCTTGAAGAAGAATAATGAGAATGGTATTAAGCCTTTACTATTTTTATTTTGATGCTCAAATCTTTTTCGTTGTATTATAATTTTCTGGAGAGTGGATCATCTCAGGTGAAAAAGTTGTCATGTGGTCATGTTATTTGATCACAACTACTCATTTAAAAATTATACACTTTTCTCTTTATTTTATCTCATTATCAATGAGTGGTTGTGATCAAATAACATGACTACATGACCATTTTTTCACATGAAATGATCCATTCCCAATTTTCCGGTACACTACTTTTAGTATAATTGGTGTTACCCTAAGAAATTAAGATTCCAACGTGACACTTTTGGTTATGTAATAATCAATTTTTTTTTTCCCATTGTACTTTTGGAAGGTGCCAATACCTGCTGTGAATGTTAATGCCATAGATGATGCCTTACCAGCTGATGGAGCAGCTGATGTTTATGAAACAACTCTAAGAAGGTTGGTTAAGAGTGATGTGATAGCAACATCAGCTAGTGGGTTTCCAAAATTTGATCTCATGTTGTTGGGTATGGGTCCAGATGGGCATGTGGCTTCTTTATTCCCAGGGCATCCTATTCTGAAGGAGGATCAGAAATGGGTTACCTTCATCAATGACTCACCAAAACCACCATCAGATAGAATCACTTTTACCTTTCCAGTTATCAATTCATCTTCAAACATAGCAATGGTAGTGACTGGCGCAGGTAAAGCAAACTCAGTTTATCATGCACTAGAGGATGATCAGAAAACTGATAAGTTGCCTGTTGAATTGGTTTCACCTGAAGGGGAGTTGAAATGGTACTTAGACAAAGGTGCTGCTTCAAAGCTGTTTAAGGAGTAGATGCATGTGATATCCGAGTGATATATATAACATTATTTATATATAAAGCTGCATTTTGAACCAATGTGGTTGTTTTCTTTATTTATTTTTTTAAAAGTAAATATAGATGTTCTATATCTTTAAAAAAATTAATGAATGCATTTTGAACAAATCTTATAATCATTCTATTATTGGCCAACTCCTCTCATTAAGGGAATTGCAGTGGCTTAAGCGAAAATTTGATATCTCATATGCATGACCCAGGAGAGTGAAGACATGTCATTAGTCTAACACGTATCATATCAGTCTTAATGATCAAGTCATGCACTTAATATCGTATAACTTAATTTATAATTTTTAAGACTAAAGTCTTAAAAAAAACATCAAAATAAATAAAATACCTTGTGACTCCAAAGTCGCTGGCTGTCTCTAGCTGTAGGCACCGGACAACCCATGTGACTATGTGAGCGAATTCAAAAAGCATAAATACCACGCGAATTTCTGCTTCCAAAAGCAAGCCGCTTCTAGAACCTAGATCGTTCGTTCTTTCAACTCAACGACAAACCTTTTGATACACAATGAATAAGTTTTTTTTTTTTTTTTTTTTAAATGTGAATAAGTTATTTCTAGTTAAATAGTTAATCATATAAAAAGATGGGTTTGTTTTTTTTCATAGAATTAATATAAATAAATTATATACATTGAATTTAAATGATTTCGTTTTAAGACCGAAATCAAAATATTTTTATAATAATAATTTATTTCAAGATTATAACAATCTTTTTTATTATAATTTTTTAATCTTTCAATCCACATCGTTTGAAAATAAATATAAATAACTTATCTATATTTACTATAAAAGCCTAAAAAGATAATACTAAAGACACAATTTTTTTAACATTAAAATGAGATAAGTTATTCTACCTATCATTTAGAGTGATAGACAAAGGTAGGCAGAAAAAGTAATAGGTAGAATAACTTATCCCCATTAAAATATATGGACAAAGCTCTTTTTGGTGAATAAGTATGTTGATAAAAACGTCATAACTCGGAACATTTTTAAAGGTGAATCTAATGATATAAACACATGCTATAAAATTATTATAACAATAGCTACTAGCTTCTCTTTGTAGCAGCAAAAGAAAAAAGAAAATAAAATTGCATAGCAGTATATATGAATTAGAATGCTCAAAACAAGACTTCGTGCCTTCCATGAGAGATAAAAAGCTACATTGTTAGTTTTACAGAAGATGGTTTCAAATCTCAATTTTTTGACTCAACAACTCCCGTATCAATTATTATATGATACATAATCTCTCATGGTATTAAGCGAGCACCACCTCAACGGAATAAAAGAAATCAGAAAAAATTAGTAGTAAATGAAAAAATAAAATACATGCCTCTGCTGCTCTGCAAACATAGAAGAAGAATAAGGCTTCAACTAGATGTTGTTGTTCCTCTTAGCTCGACTACAATGACACTGGTGTTATCTCTGCTTCCCTTTGCCAATGCTATCTCTGCCAAGAGGGCTGCAGCCTCCGCAGCACGGGTTTGATTCCCAACCCCGTGGCAAACTCTCCTAATCTGGCCGTTGAGGCATTTCCTTACAACCTGGCACGCAGCTTCACTTGATATTACATCCCACAAACCATCACTTGCTAGGATAAGAAATTCATCCTTGCTGGTTCGCTTGGTCACTGTGACTTCTGGTTTCGATATTACATACGGTCGAAGGTAGTGATCTCCTGCATCAAATTAATTACACAGTCAGAATAGATAGTAAATGGTGCAGTACTGTTATGATTTTATGAAATTTAAGTATAGCTAGAAGAAACCATGGTAAAAACAGATTATTTATCTTCTAGCACAAAAACCAGGCATACAGGTTGCTGAATAACGCATCTTTGGGAAATGGGAATTCATTTGAAACAATATTCAAATACAGTCAAGTCTTTCTAAATATGATGATTTCTGTTTGTCCTTTCTAGATCTGTTTCGCAAAACCACATGCAAAATCAGTTTTTACGTTTCATTAAGAATAAATAAATCATTGATTTAAGTTTTATATTCAAGTTGGACTGTTTAAGCATGTGAGGATTAGAGTGCTCCATGCAACTTAATATATCAGGATTCTTATATTTAGAGATCAACCTTATCCATAAGGTAATATTCTTTCCATTCAACAGTGGAGAGTTCCGCGTGCTTGACCATAACCACACACGAGAAGCAATTGTAAGGGTGTAGATTAAGCATGTGAAGATTGGGGCCAATTATCCAGAATATTTAAATTATTACCTTATGGTCCTATCTTCAAGACTTACCGACAAATTTTAAATTAAAAAGCACTTCTCAGATATGCACAAGTTCATACCAACAACTGAGCCAAACTCGTTATTGGAGGATCTAACAGCGTGTCATGTTGATTAATTAAATCATTAATATATCCTCACCCAACACCTTAAATTTTTTAGTTGAATTAATTATATACATAATTTCAGAACCTTGGTATTACGGATTCAATCTTCACTACCTACATTCTATTCATAAAAATAATTAAATATTGTGAAGCTCCTTAGCACAGGTAGATTAGGCTGATACATCATTCACTCTTTTAAGTCCAATAAATTTTTGTGTGATAGGACATGTTAAAATATATAAAACTATTAATGTAGCATCGTCTAATATAACTTAAACTTTTGGGTTAAATTGATTCTTTACGCAGTAGTTGTAAAATATCAAATGTTAAAGTGAGAGGTGCCCACAATAATAATACTCATGTTTTGTCAAAGTTCCTCTGCTACTCTAAAATGACAGAGGGTATCGAGATTATTCTGCTTTTTCAGGGCTGAGCAGAGAAAAACAGTCTGTTAATCGCCAAAACGGGAGCACATGCATATTACAAAGCAGCAATGTCATTTAAAAGGGCTTAATTAACAAATGCTGTGATCAATTAAGATTAGCAACCTGCATATTTCTGAAGATTTGAAAGTTCAAACTAACCTATAGAACGCGAAGTGGAAAGAACACCCAGAACGCGATGGCCATTCCAGTTTATGACCCTTCCACCAGCCTCTTCGATTCGCATCAACTCATCAGGCCTGTCGGGCTGTGCACATAGAGAAATGAACAATTACGCCATTATCTTACAATAAATTGCTTTGGGATGAAAAAAGAAAAAAAAGTGAGGCATATTAATTAATTATTATAGAAGCATTGATGCACCGCATTATACTAAAGATCTCAAATCTCAAAATAATAATCAACTATATTGACTCCAACATACGACAAAAAAGACATGATTTTCTTTACATTCGTGTATGGACATTACGCATTTACACTCGAGACTTTCACTCGTCAGCAACAGTTTTAGCTATGTAAAAAAGTTTAACATCAAATTGAAGAGTGCTGCCTCACAGATCACATATATAGATAGAAAATTTTAAAATAATGTCAAATTTGTTAATCTGTGCCAGCTTTTAACGTAGAAGTTGTAGCAGCTAATTTTAAAATAGAACAATATATAAGCAAACAAAAATTAGAAAAATACTGACAAATTATATATATATATATATATATATAGGATTTTATTAGTGTTATGTTATATGATTTAAGTGTTATTTCCAACACACACAAAGATGGAGAGAAAAAATATAATGATGAAAGATAAAGAAAAACATGGGAATCTCACTTGTTTAATGCGTGTGTAAAAAAATGATGTTATATCATATTATATGATAAACATAAAACCCATATATATAACTTACTTAATAGTAAAAAATTTCTTTCCCTTTAATGAATTAAGACTATGTAATATGAATAATATATAATTATAATTTATGTATTAACATTATAATTTTTTTTATCTCTCCTCAAATGTTATCGGGGACAAAAGAAAAAAATTAATTTTAATATTATAAATATGTAATATAATTATAATTTATGTATTAACATTATAATTCTTTTTATCTGTTGTCAGAGAAAAGAAAAATTAACTTTAATATTATAAATATGTAATACCAGAATTTAAAATAAAATAAAATAATAATTAAATATTAAGAATATACAACAAATATACCTTATGATCATTAGACAAGTTCACGGCCTCACCTCCTCTTCCCATCACCGCCCGACAATCACCGCAATTAGCCACGACCACCTCTTCCATCGTCACAACGGCCACAACCGCCGTGGAACCCACCGTCTTCGCCGCCGCATAATCCGCTACCTCTCTGTCCATTTTAACAAAACACCCTTCCATCACTCCCTCCCAGTCCCATTTCACCTCATTCCCACTCCTTACCCCGCACCTCTCCACCTCCTCCGCCACCATCCGGTGCAACCGCTCCCGGCACGCCTTCGCCACCTGAGCTCCGCCGTGACCGTCGTAAACCGCGAAGAAGTCACACTTCGCTCTATCCTTCGCCGCAAACCCTATCTCCACGCTCACCGCATCCTCCATCTCCTTCCTGCTCCCCATCATCGACACTGAACCGTACGATAACACCGCGTCGTTTCGGGCAGATGACCGATCCTCCTCCTCCGATGACGGCGAAGACATCGCCAACGACAGCGATATCTCCACGGACTCGTGAATCTCTCTTTTCTCATTCTCCCAATCGACGACCTTTGTCGCCTCCGGTGGATGAGTTCCGCCGGCGGAGCCATTTCCGACGTGGATCCTCGCCTGGCAAGTATACTTCATTCGACGGAATTCGAGCCTTCTCCGGCGAGCATTCTTGAGTCTCGTTATGGTCTCGACGGAATCAGAAGCTACTCGTCGCTGAGCTGCGGCCTGCGGCGAGTGGCGTTTTGAGTTCTTCATTGTCGTTTTTGCATGTAACGAACAAAAAAAAAAAACGAACCAAAATAATAAAAGAAATAAACGCAAAAGCCGGACGTAGAGCGGAACGAGGAAATATAAAGTGGGAGATTGCGAGATCTGAGAGGCGTGGAATCTGAGCCGTTGGTTTGAAAGGAAGGGTCATGCGGGTAACAGGTGGATTTTTATAGACCAGAGAGTTGGATTTTTGTGAAGGAGACGTGGACGGTTGAGATGAAAAGTTGGGTACGTGGAGGGTCGATGTCGTGGGAAATGATACGGTTGGGTAAAACATATGGTTTCGGTGGGGTCAAGTTAGTAAAGAAGAATAGAGAAAGAGAGAGATGTTGCTTTCCGTAAATTATGCTTTTGTTGAGTTGCGTGAGGTTGGAGTCCACGTGTTGAATGGAGGTGGCTTGCGTGTCACCTTTGGGCCCTAGAAACAAGATACCGTTGCCCCTTCTCAACTACTATACAGTACGCAAACACACACACACGACACATCACCTCTCTCTTTCTCTTTCTTTGTCAATGCTGATATTTCGTTGGGCCAGCCATGCTAGTTGTGCACCTCGTTTTCTCTCTGCTCTGTTTATTATTCTCTTGACCAATCATGTCAGCCAAGATATTGAATATTTTTTATATTATTATTAATTATTCGATATTTTAATTTTTTAATCTTATGCATTTGATTTTAATGGTCATTTATGTAATATTGTTTTTTGGGACAATTGTTTATATCATTATTTCAATACATAGCATGGATGGTGAATTTTTATTTATTTATTTGTTTATTTGATTTTTGATACATTCCATTTGGTGAATTACAGTTGGAGACTTGCAGGGCGAAGGTATACGAAAATATCTGATAGGGCCAGCTGCTATGTTATGTCGATGGGGCGCCGAGTTTCCGTCGAAAAGACATACGTAACTGGCAACTACTGACTCCCTTAAATTCTTTCATTTGACACGTGTGATTAAATTTCTTGTCGTCGGGTGACTAACAATTTTTTTTTTTTTTTTGGTTTATAATAAGGGGTTTACTTCCGTCCTATTACTCGGTTAATTTTGAGATTCTTGCAGATACAATTTTTACATGGAACCCGCTATTTTAAGAAGAAAAAAAAAACAAAAAGTGTGACCGGTTTTTCAAAGGGTCAGTAGGATGTAGTTTTATCTTTCATGCAACATAATTGTTGCATTTTCCTTATAAGAATCTTTCTAATCTCTCAAATTTCTCGATATAGTTAGAAGTGACAAAGTGGATAGCCCAATCCATCCCACTTCATAGGGGTGTTAATCAACCGATCCAACCGATTCAAATCGCGGTGACCGGACCGAAAAATCGAAAACCAAATAAACTTAAAAACGAAAAATCGAAAAAACCTGCAAATTTTAATTGGATTGGATCGGATTTTGGATTGATTGATGAAAACCGATCCAATCCAAACCGATCCAATATATTTTCCCTCTACCTACTTGAGTCTTTCTCCGATCATAGTCCAAAAATTTCTAAACTCAACCCCTATTAATCCATCAACTAAACCCAAGAAAAGCGTAGTCATATCTAATCAATCAAATTTTATTTGTGCAGAGCTTCACATCTCATTGTAAAAAAAAACTATATTATCATTTAATGATGCTTTTATATATAAAAGATATTATTTGCACAATAATCATGAAACAAAATTTTAGAATTTTTAAAAATTGAAAAACGATCCAATCCAAACCGAAAAAAATTGGATTGGATCGGATCGGATTTGGAAAAAAATTCAAACCGAATGGATGATTACGTGATCAAATCGAAGGGATTGGATCAGATGATTTTTGCTTCCAAAACTGATCCAATCCAAACCGCGAACACCCCTACCACTTCACTTCATTATCAACCTGCAAAAAATTGAGCCTGCCCCACTTTTGAAATTGGGCAGAAAAACTTTGTCCATCACGTCCCGTTTAACGGATTAGCCCACTAGTCCGAGTTTATTTTAAACTAACCCACCTCGGCTTATCTATGTCTATTATCAACCCATCAAAAAATGTGTCCATCCTGCCCGACTCTTGAGATATGTTGAAAAACTCAACCCGCCTTATCCTTATTTAACTCATGAATAAATTGACCCATCGAACAGAATCTATTTTACCAGCTCTAAATACACCTATGTGCCCTCTTGCTGGTAGCACGTATCATGCCCAATAGGAATTTAACGGTCATTGTTTTGTGTCTCGTAGCGAGTAGCTCTGAGTTAAGCTAGAATGGGTGATGTGATGGTCGTCCAACATGATAAGGGGCATGGAAATGGGGTAAAGTAAGGAGGTAGAGTCAGGGGATGATAGTTAGGGTTAGGGTCCATGAAACGGGACATTATTTTTTATTTATTTTGGAAACGGGACATTATTAAGCCGGCTTGGCTGACAATATCATATTATTAGTTAAAAATTTATATTAATTTCATTAATAAAGATAGTATCTAATTTGTTTAATTAATTAACAACATTAAATTTTATCTAATTATAAATAGTATGTTAAAAAGAGACCGTGGAAAAATATATGACTAATATATGTGTAGGATAATTTTTTTTCAAATATAATATAAAGAGGGATATGTTTTTATCTCGTTACAAGAGAAAATATATTCTTCTTGTAGATATATTAAAAGTTGTGCTAACTTTATTTTTTTTATTTTTTTTAAATGGTAGGTTCCTCATTTGTTGGAGACTTGTATCCCTAATATAAACGCTAGTGTTCATTAGTTGGGAATATTATTTAATCATGCTTTAAAAGCTAAAATGCACAACGTTTTTTGTATAAAAAGGAAGAGTAAAACAACAAGACACAAAGATAAAACTACAAATGAGTGGTGAATCTGATAGTTGGGTTGGGGGCACCTAGCAATGAGGAATCCCCACAGTTCAACTAGCAAAGACTTGGGGCCACCTCCTAAATTCTTTGGAAAAGCCGTCAACCAGCGTCCAGCTTGCGAATCCAAACGTACTTGATTAAGATAAGATTTTACCAAGTGAACCAGTTTTCTAACTTCACTTAGTTGAGATTATAATTATCAAAGGTCAACCCCTAAAGCCCAATTAAGCATAGCCTAAAATGAATCTGATAGCTGTACCCAAAAAAACAAAAAAAGAATGTAATAGGTTAAAATTGCTCATATCCAAATTGCTTCGGCCCGCCACTATTACAAATTGGATTTGGACTTTGTGTTGTGATGTTGAAAGCTTATAACGAGCCATATAAGCACAATGCGCAGTAAACGAATCAGCGCCTTTCAAAGGTTTTTGGGTCTCTTTTGAGTTTATATATCTAAAATTAGTTATTAGAATCATGTTTAGACTTATATAAAAGCTCATTTAATAAAGAAGACTTAGGCTTTAATTCAAAAGCTCGGCCTTAGAGCTTTTCAGGCTAGTTTAATATATTAAGTTTTATTTTTATTTTATTTTTTATAGTATTTGTAATAGCCCCTCTCTCTTCTCAATCCATTTCACTCTATTTTATTGGTTAAACAGATTTTTTGAATAATTTTATTCTATATTATGTTGTTTGAATATATATTGAATTTATAAATATTTATGGAATTACTAATGCTGTTAATTGTATATTTTGTTTATATAAACTTTTGTTGTCTTATTTTTTTAAACAGACTAAACCAAGCTTTTATTTTTTTGTAAATAAATCAGGCTACGAGCCGATAATTATATTAATAACAAGTAACAAGCTTGGTCAGACTGACACATTTAAACACATGTTTAATCTTTTAAGACCAAAGCTCGACTCGGCTGGACGCGTTAACACCCCTATGCACTACGGTAGGTATTACAAATATTACAATTTTTTTGTATTCAACTACGTACATCCTTAACTCTAGCAAGTTCATTCAAGAGCAACGACACTTGCAAACATTTTATTCTCACAAAGTTTTCACAAACTTAAATTAAGATGAAAAGTTATAATAAGACTAATATGTTATCTAATAATTTACACGAGAGTCTCTAAAGAATTTGTTGTGATAATTTGTGAGCCTATCATTTTCTTTATTTAATGGAATAAATGGGTCAAGCATGACGCATACCACTATAATTATGAACTATGACATCTTTGCTGAATCTCCTGCTCCTACGGAAAGTGTTAGAGAAGATATTCTAAAATGAATTTGCTTGCAAGGATTATTGAAATATACGCCAAGTTAAAAACTTTGTATGGAATAAATTTGAAGCATCTGATAATTGTTCATGTAAAACTTTTTTTTTTCATTTGCTTCTAGATTTAGTGCTGCTTTACAGTTATATATATATTCTACATTTTTCGTTAATGAAGTACTTAATAAAAAAAAGAACATGGATTAACATATATGCAAAGCATGCAAACAACAACTTTGGTACTAAATAGCTTAATGTCGATTCAGAACAAAGGTTAATGAATTAGTAGAATCCCCGTGTGGCAACCAAGGTAGATTTCTGAATTGTCCCATACCTTCTACTGGCATTCCTTTTGGAGTTTGAAATGGTTTTGGAGGCATTTCTAAGGACTCAACATCTCCTTCAAGCAACTCAACCACTTTGCTCATTGAAGGTCGATCACTAGGTTTCATTTGTATGCACCACAATGCAACAATTATCATCTTCTTCAATATTTTCTCATCCTCCTCGGTAGTACTATTCTCTATTTCTATTTCCTTCCCTTCACTGAATTGGTCATAAACCCAAGAAGGGAAATAAACTTGGCTTGGATTGTCAACAAATTCATTCACATTCTTTCTCCTACTTGCCATTTCCATTAACAACATTCCAAAGCTATAAACATCTGCTTTGTACGAAATGCCTCCAATGTTCTTATAGAACATCTCTGGTGCCATGTAACCCATGGTTCCTCTTGCAGCAGTTAGGGACACAATGCTGTAATCAGTTGGATACAACTTTGCAAGCCCAAAATCTGAAACCTTTGGAGAGAAGTTCACATCAAGAAGAATATTATGAGGCTTTATGTCAAAATGCAAAATCCTCATGTCACACCCACGATGAAGATATTCAATACCACGAGCCACACCAAGTGCAATCTCAAAAGTTTTCTCCCAACTCAAAGGGATCTTTCCTTCTCTAGAGAAAATATGCTTGTCAAGGGAACCATTAGGCATGAACTCATACACAAGAGCTCTTTTTGATTTCTCAACACAGAAGCCAAAAAGGTGCACAACGTTAACATGGTGGATTGTTCCAATGGTAGCAACTTCATTGATGAATTCTTGTCCATTAGTTTTGGACCTGCCACCTAGCATCTTGACTGCAACTAGACGTCCATTTCGAAGTTTTCCTTTGTAAACAGAGCCATAACCACCCTCACCAAGTTTATCCTTAAACCCTTTAGTCATCTTTTTGAGGTCTGAGTAGGAGTATCTTATTGGCATGAGATTGTTGTTGTTTTTAAGGAACTCTTCAACTGAGTCATACGCAGATAAATGCCTCCTTCGCCATCTATATCCCAGATACATAGTGAGAAGCACCCCAACTATGATTCTTGTGAGAAGAATTACTCCTGTTTTGAAAAAGTAAAAGTTGATGTTAAGAACATCCCTCAAAACAAAAAGTGTCAAGCATGAGTTGTTGCTCTTTTATTTTAATCAGGATTAGCAATGAATTTGAGCTGCACAATTTAACTATAATTATTAATTTTTTTATCATATAATTATAAGTTCTAAAATGTGAGTTTAGAGCAGTAGTTGGTAAGGTTGGTTAAGAAGATTTTTCTCACCCATATCTCAAGTTGGGATTTCATGAAGAGTTTTTTTTTTTTTTATATATATATATTTTAAAATAATTATAACCTCCAAGACCACATATACATAGTAGTTAATTATTTATGCAACATACCAACGATAACGACGAAGGAAACGAGCATGTAGCGACAACCTGTAAAAAAAGGAAATATATAAGTACAACAAACAAAGAAACATTTTTTATGCTATTAAAGGAAATAAAACATGGGGCAAGTTATATTTACAAACTTTTTGGTTTACAAACTCTTACAAACTACACTATGTAGGACCGGTCCTACATTAATCACACAGTGTATGACTGGTCCTATATTAGTGTAATTGCAAAAAAAGTTTGTAAACGGATCCTGTCCCATAAAACATATATACAAATATGTAACTGAGCCTTAATGAGATATCATGTTCATAAGTAGGAACACTTCTTTTATCTTCTGCATGTGATTCATCAACAAATCATTGATCTGACAACTGTCTTTTGAAATCAGATTTACTTGTTAAATCAGAGAAAGCAATGATTTCCTTGGATTCACAGCTTATCTTTCTATGATCTTTTATGCATGAGTATATTGGTTAGCTAAGGAGGGAAACGTCACCTTTAGCCAAGTCTTCGATTGCATGGATCCAAAGGAGTAAAATATTTCATCATACAATTAAAGGAAAAATAAATTTTCTCCATACAATTCTAAAAGTATTTTGTTACTATACATTGAAATTTTAGTAAATCAATCAGAAAGCTTTTGCTCGGTACTTAGTTTTACTGGATGGAACAAATGAAAGAAATTTTTTTAAATCAATACTAGAATATAATCATGAAAACAGTTTTGACTTAATCTATCTCATCACATGGCATGCATGACTGCAAAGAGAACAAGACATGCTGGTTTAACTAACTGTTATTTTGGCCTGGGAAGAAGGGGACATAGTATATATTACAGGTTTTGACATGGGAACTCCAAAAAGAATAAAAAAAAGATAGTAAAGTGAAGGAAAGAGATACTGACTACTTATCAAAGAAAATATATTATTGGTTTTACGCTTGTGGTAGCAGCTCCAAGAAAGCTCCACCCCATAAACCAGTTGCTGGTGGATATTCCCATATGAAAGGTCCTGG
The DNA here is from genome assembly GCF_033153095.1 of Gastrolobium bilobum. Classification (NCBI taxonomy): domain Eukaryota; kingdom Viridiplantae; phylum Streptophyta; class Magnoliopsida; order Fabales; family Fabaceae; genus Gastrolobium; species Gastrolobium bilobum. The sequence continues at coordinate 83,460 of NW_026897100.1, read as the reverse complement.
TCACCACTGTCAATATTTGAAGTCATAGCCATGACAATTATGCTGCATGAGTCCTTCAACTCTGATATCGTCAAGTCACCTAGTACAGCATAAGTGTACTTCGTGGAAGAAATTAAAGAAGAATTGGAAGAGTTGAACCCTTTGATACAAGATGCAGTATCCATGTAAATAGGAGAAATAACTTCGGCTGTACAGCTCATAAATGCTATGACATCTGGGTTACTGCCAGACAACAAGCTATAAGGTTGTCCAATATTGGTGAAGTTGTGATATGTTAAAGTATATTGAGGAATGGAAGAGCAATCGTCTTTTATGACACCAGAATCTGTGACCCTTATTGTGGACTTATTGTAGTTGATGGCCTGTACAATGTATTTTCCATTGTATAGATTTAGTATTGTTTGATTGTTCACACAGTGCAGTTGATATTCAGGTTCTCCACAGTTTTGAGGATCACTTTCTAGCCAAAAAGGGTGGCTGATATTTAGAATATTGCCACAAGATGAAGGGGCACGTACGTCATATGCTTCTGTTAGGCAAGGTAGGAATAGGAGGATCACAAGAAGTGGAAGATGAAGGAGAAACCTTCTCCAAGACATGAGGAGAGAGAGATAAATCTAAGATGAACTTTTTGATTCACTGGGGAGTCTGGTTAACTAATTAAGGAACAAGCTTTGATTAGTGGAAAGGCCTGAAGGCCTTGGGTAGAGCCTAGAAGCCAAGAACAAAGCATGACTCTGACTGGGAGTATATACAATTAGAATTTGGAAAATGGGAAGGAACTATGGCTTTTTGATCAGGTTGATCCAAATCTGTTAAATTTTTATCTGAATGAATCTTATATGCTGGTATCAAAGGTTTGGTAGTTTGAAAATGCCTTCTACTCTTTCTCTCTCTCTCCCTTCCCAAGAGTGAAAAGGCTAGTAGATTTTCTTTTCTTAACTTTGACATTTGCGTTGCAATCTTCGTTATGTTTCATGTTATACAAACCGAAAGTTGAGACAAAGAAGAGATTCCTGAGGGTGTTGTTGACCTTCACTGCCATAATGCCATTAATATGCGAATATGCTGCAGGCAAGGATTTATATAAAGTTTTATTCAAGAGACAATTGGATTGAGTAGTGGTTAATCTGTCCTAATAAAAGTTGAACTTAGTTTTTTATTGGTGTAAATGCCTCCTAATGTCCAAGTGTTCATAATTTATTCATCATATTCATACATAAGCAGGCACGCTTTGCCACTTAGATCTTGTTAGAATATATTAAATATGATTAGATATGATCAGATATGATTAGTCTGTAATTATGCTGATTAGTTTGTAATTATGCTGATTGTATTAGTCTGTTATTATGATGATTGTAATTAGGTCTGGGCCTTTCACTTAAAGCCTATTAGAGTCTCTATATATTGTAACTCTTTGAATTAGATCAATTCACACAGAATATTATTTCAAATGTTCCTCTCTTCTCTCTCACTCTCTCGGTATTTAACATGGTATCAGAGCCTCGTCGTCTCCCACTTTCTCTTGTGGAGTTTCTTAGCACAGGTAGGCTGGGCCTGTTGCATCATCCACTCCCACCCTTCGTACTTTTCGTAGTGATAATGCATGTGAGTACTTATCTCATCAATTTCAACAATTCTTTTCATCTCATGGCATTCTTCATCAAACATCTTGCCTTCATACACCTCAACAAAATGGTGTAGCCGAGCGCAAGAATCGCCATCTGGTTGAAACCACTCGTGCCTTGTTAATTGATGGCAATGTTCCATACACATTCTGGGGTGATGCTATACTTACTGCATGCTATCTCATTAATCGCATGTTATCATCTGTTCTCAATCATAAGGTACCTCACTCTATTTTATTTCTCCATCAAGCTTTATATCCTTTAACTCCACATGTGTTTGGTTCTACGTGTTTTGTTCATCATCTTGGTCCAGGTTTGGATAAATTAGCTCCCAAGTCTCATAAATATGTTTTTCTGGGTTATCCTCGGTCTCAGAAGGGTTACTGTTGCTACTCTCCCACTTTATGTCGATACTTTATCTCGGCGGATGTCTCCTTTTTTGAATCAGTTCCCTTTTTTGGATCCTCTACTACTCATGTGGATACTGATTCTGTACAGTCATCCCTCCCAGGTGACATTCTTTACCTTCCGTCTTTACCCGTCCATGTTTCTGACTCTCCTTCTATCACCTCTTCTGCTGATGAGATCGAGCATAGTTCGTCAGATGTCTCTGTGGACTCACATTCAACTGCATCTCCTCCCACGGCTTCGGTCCCACCTTCGGATAGTGACCTTCCCATTGCTCTTCGTAAGGGTACTCGTGATACTCGCCCTCCGGCCAAGTATGCAGTCAATATTAGTTACCATCGTCTTTCTCCATCATACTTTGCTTGCCTTTCCTCTTTGTCCTCTGTATCTGTTCCTAAGACTACAGGTGATGCACTTTCACATTCGGGATGGAGACAAGCTATGATTGATGAAATGAGTGCTCTTCATCATAATGGCACGTGGGATCTGGTGCCTCTTCCTTCTGGAAAATCTGTGGTTGGTTGCAGATGAATTTATGCTGTTAAGGTTGGACCTGATGGTCAAGTGGATCGTCTTAAAGCTCGCTTGGTGGCGAAGGGTTTCACTCAAGTCTTTGGCTTGGATTTTATTGATACTTTTTCTCCTGTGGCGAAAATGTCTACTGTTCGCCTTTTTATTGCCATGGCTGCTATTCGCCATTGGCCTCTCTACCAACTGGATATCAAGAATGCTTTTCTTCATGGTGATCTTGAGGAAGAAATTTATATGGAGCAACCTCCTGGATTTGTTGCTCAGGGGGAGTCAGGTCTTGTTTGTCGTCTCCGTAAGTCTCTCTATGGCCTTAAACAATCTCCACGAGCTTGGTTTGGTAAATTTAGCAGTGTTGTTCAACTTTTTGGCATGACTCGGAGTGCAGCTGATCATTCTCTCTTTTATCGTCATTCTGCTTCTGGATCTATTTATCTGGTGGTATATGTGGATGATATTGTCATCACAGGCAGTGATCGTCATGGGATCACTCGATTGAAACAACATTTATGTCATCATTTTCAGACTAAGGATCTTGGGAAACTTCGATACTTCTTGGGAATCGAGGTGGCCCAATCTAAAACTGGTGTTGTGATATCTCAGAGAAAATATGCTTTGGATATCCTTGAAGAAACTGCTCTGTTGAATTCAAAGTCTGTTGATACTCCTATGGATCCAAGTATCAAGCTTCTACCAAATCAGGGGGAGCCCTTTTCAGATCCTGAACAGTATAGAAGATTGGTTGGAAAATTGAACTACCTCACAGTCACTCGGCCTGATATTTCCTTTGCAGTGAGTGTTGTCAGTCAATTTCTCAATTCTCCATGTCAAGAACATTGGAATGCAGTCATTCGTATTCTTAAGTACATCAAGGCATCTCCAGGAAAATGCCTTGAATATGAAGATAAAGGTCATGATAAAGTTGTTGGGTACTGTGATGCTGATTGGGCTGGTTGTCCAGCTGATAGGAGATCTACTTCTGGGTATTGTGTCTTTGTTGGAGGCAACTTGATTTCCTGGAAAAGTAAGAAACAAAGCGTGGTTGCCAGATCAAGTGCTGAAGCAGAATACCGCTCCATGGCGACTACTACTTGCGAGCTCATCTGGCTTAAACAGCTTCTCAGAGAGCTTAAGATTGGAGACACTGGACATACAACTCTTATTTGTGATAATCAAGCAGCTCTGCACATTTTATCAAATCCAGTGTTTCATGAAAGAACCAAGCATATAGAAATAGATTGTCACTTTGTTCGAGAAAAGATTCTTGCTGGTGAAATTAAAACTAGTTTTGTACCCTCTAATGAGCAATTAGCAGATGTGTTTACAAAATCTTTGAAGGGTCCTCGAATAGAGTTTATATGTAACAAGCTTGGTGCTTATGACCTATACGCTCCAGCTTGAGGGAGAGTGTTAGAATATATTAGATATGATTAGTCTGTAATTATGCTGATTAGTCTGTAATTATGCTGATTGTATTAGTCTGTTATTATGATGATTGTAATTAGGTCTGGGCCTTTCACTTAAAGCCTATTAGAGTCTCTATATATTGTAACTCTCTGAATTAGATCAATTCACACAAAATATTATTTCAAATGTTCCTCTCTTCTGTCTCACTCTCTCGGTATTTAAGAGATCTCTTTTTCAATTTTGATTCTGTATTTTATAATTGTATCCGATCGTTTTGACTTAGCTTCTGATTAAGTTTTTGTTTTTGCATTACTAAATTGTATGCATTTGAAATTCAACGGTTGTAATTTTGTTTCCGTGAAAGAGATTTAACAGCTAAATTAATACATTAGCTATGTTTACCAAAAAAAAAAATACATTAGCTATCATTCAAGTTAGGATTCTCGTTATTCATTGGATGGTACTACGTTGACATCTTGAATGTTTTTATCTTTTACATGATTTTCCTATAAACTAAATTAATTGATATATCAGTATTTAGGGATGTAAGTCAGTCGGATCAGAGTTTATTCTAAATAGGTTACAGTTATATATAGTATTTCAAGTCTGGTTTGGTTTATTAGTCTAATACAAGGTAAATTATAGATTTATGACTTTTAGTCTAAATATGTTAGACTTATATATAATATTTTAAATCTGGTTTGGTTTATTAGTATGATACAAATTAAATTATTGATTTGACATGACCTAATCAAGCTTTATAAACTTTAACAAATGACCTACTGCATTATGTAAATTATAGGTTTTAATCACTTTATTTATTTATTTTTATATTTAAGTTGATCAAAAGAACGAGTACAATATCTGAAACCATAATCTCAAATATTGACAATTTAATTATATTGATAAAAAAATTGAATTGATTATTTCTTATTATAAAATTAAATTTTGTTTTAATTTAAAGTGAATTGAAAATTTATACACGCGCATAGATACACACAATAACAATAATAATAATTTAACAAAGAAAATTTTATAATATCTATGTTTATTTAATTTTTTATTATACTTGAAAAATGTAATTTAATTTTTATTCTTATATTAAATATATATCATACAAGTGATAATTGATTTATATTAATATTTAAAAGTCAAATTTATATTATAGTGTGTTTTATAAAATTATTTGAATTCATATTTATTATATTTTAATAAATTAATTTAAATGTACATTTAATAAATTTTAAGAAAATTATATTTATATATTAAAAATATTTAATCATTTGTATCGTAGTATTTTTATTTATATTATTTTATTAATAAAATATAAATCAGGCCTAAAGGTCATGCCTTTTAGAATAAGTCTGTGACCTGAATTCTAAAATGATCTCTTAGGGGGCGTTTGGTTGAGGAATTTTTTTTGAAATAGTAGGAAAATGTAATAGATAGAGAAATGTTTGGAAAGATAGATAAAGTGAGATAGGTAGAAAAATGTAAAAAAAAGTTGTTTGGTGGAAAAAAAATTTACTGGAAAAATTAGGTAACTTTATGAAATCAACAGTGCATTAAAATCCAGATAACCGATTTTCTGAAAAATCCCACCTTCAAATTGGGTTTCTAAACAGTGCGGATATCTATGTTTCTCATAAATCCAGACAAATTGGATAGATGGGTTTTTGGTGAAAATACGTTGAAACAAATATGGTGTTTCTAAAAGCCATCTTCAGAAACATAGATATCCGCTGAAAAGCTCCCAACCAAACACCACCTTAAAGTCTTAATATATAAAAAATATGTATTATTTTTAAAATGGATTATGCTAATACAGAAAAAAATAGTTTAGTTGACCATTTACAACCCTATCAATATTCCTGTTTATTATTCTTAATACCGTGACGATTGCCTTGTGGTAGCCTGGTAGGGTTATGAAATGGTCAAAATCGATGCATTTTCAAGAATTGCTCCTGAATGATTTTGTAAAGAACCACTTCAATTCAAAATTTTAAAATGATAGGTGATAATTTTTTTAATACTTCATATTTTATTATCTAACACACTCTCTCACGCAAGAGTTTCCTTGAGAGCTTGAAACGTGGATATGGCACAAGTCTATTTTTTTTTTGCCTGCTTTGTGCTTTTCTTAATTTTACCTGAAAGTGAGGGCGGTGATGATCGAATTCGCAACCTCGCAGTCACTAAAGCTTTAATACCATGTAAAGAATCACTTCAACCCAAAATATTAAGGTGATAAATAATAACCTTTTTAATACTTTTATATTATTCTCTAACGGATTTATATTATAAGAAGATTAGCAAATCTTAACAATTGATAGATTGTGCAAATCGTTTCGTTCAACAATTCTATGTTTTAAGTTTTCCAAACAGAGTTAATGCCCACGCTGCATGCATTGAATTTGGCCTAATGCCCGGTGCTACTTCATGCCTCCATGAAATAAAAATACATTTTGACCATAAAATATGAAAAAATAAAAATAAAAAATTCATTGACCTCTCAACAAAGTTGATGATATCATTAGACAGAGATTTATTGCCTTATTTGACATTTTTGGGTTAAATTATTTGATTTATTAACAATAAAAATGTATCACCAATCTGATTAGCTAGCTGCCAATCAAATTATGTCTAGGCTAATACTTCTCTAAATGTTGCAGGCTGCACACCCTGCTACCATGACATAGTTATTTTAATGGGTTTTATTAATCTCATGTTAAAGGAGATAGTTATCTTATGTTATAGAGATAAATTTGTGGGCTCCACCACCTAAAAGAAAAGAAAAAAAAAAGGTGGCACAATTATCGAAAGGTGTGTAGGAGAGAAAATGTATCTTATATGCAATATAAGAATAGTTTTTCCCTATTTTAATACAGTTAAACCTTGCGATCATCATTTGATAGTAAATAACTTACTTAAAAAGTTGACAATTGCCAGGTTCAGTGGTTGACATTCAGAAAGCAAGCAATTATTATAGGGGAACAAGAAGAGCCTACCCCATTGAATCTCATAAGTCTAGAACATAGCATAGCTCAAACTTTAGATCAGAATGTGGGGCAATTACTGTAGACTAGTTTGGCCATTCTTTTGCTTCCTTTTGGCTGTAAACTGTTGCACTAAGCTTGCTTCAGCTCAGAATTTATGCAGTGAAACAAGGTGCGGTCCTAATGCTCCTGTTATTCAGCCACCTTTCCGACTTAAAGACACACAACCACAAAAGTGTGGTCTAATTGGGTTTGATCTTTCATGCAACCAGAGCAACCAAACCTTTCTAGAATTGCCTCTTTCAGTAAAACTTCTTGTGAACACAATTAATTACACTTCCCAGAAGATTAATGTCACTGACCCGGATGGGTGCCTTCCAAGACTTTTGTCAAATCTCAATATATCTGCCTCTCCTTTCCACTACCTTGAAAATTTAAATGCTAACTACACCTTATTCAATTGTTCATCCATGAACACTGATTTACTATCTTATGCTTCTAGTTCTATCCCATGCCTTTCGGCTCCTGGATACCAAGTTTATGCCTTGGACTCTACACTTCGCATCAAGGATGTTACCTTGTCGTATTGTACTAAGTTGTATGACATATCATCATCGGTTCCAAATTATGTTTTTGACCAGACGGATGATCTTATTTTAAGCTGGGATAACTCAAGATATGTCTATATGACAGAAACTGAAGGTATTTCCTTTTTCAAATATTCTTTTTGTTTGTTGGTTTTTAAGAAACATGTAAAAAAGATAAGAATGTAAAATGAAACATCTTAGACATGGGTGTACTAATGAAGAAATGCAATAGAATTTCTCCCCAAAGGTTAACTAGTCCTTGATTTTTACAGGTTCAGGGATATCAGTGATATCAGTGAAGCTTCTAGGTGATACTAACTCCCAAACCCCAAACTCTTTTATTATTATTTATGATTATTTCTTGTAGGTAGAAGGTTTAATTGTTTCTTGTGTTTTGTGCAGCACCAGCACTATCAATTGTTCTGATTGCGGTAGTGGTCATTGTGTTATATCATGTGCACCGCACAAGGCAAAAAGAAAAAGAATATCACACAAGAATTGAGAAATTCTTGGAGGATTATAGAGCACTTAAACCCACGAGGTATTCCCATGCAGATGTGAAGAGGATAACAAACAATTTCAAGACTGAATTGGGGCAGGGAGCATATGGAACTGTGTATAAAGGCATACTATCTGGTGAGATTTCAGTTGCTGTTAAGCTTCTCAAAAGTTCCACAGGGAATGGACCAGAGTTCATCAATGAAGTGGGAACAATGGGTCAAATTCACCATGTCAACGTGGTTCGCTTAGTTGGTTTCTGTGCAGATGGACATACAAGAGCTCTAGTTTATGAATATTTGCCAAATGGCTCATTACAGAAGTTCATATCTACCACAGACTTTAGAAACCATTGCCTTAGCTGGAAAAAGCTGCAAGAAATTGCTCTTGGAATAGCCAAAGGGATTGAGTATCTTCACCAAGGATGTGATCAGAGGATCCTACACTTTGATATCAAACCCCACAACATCTTGCTTGACCAGCACTTCACTCCCAAGATATCTGATTTTGGTTTGGCTAAGTTATGTTCCAAGGATCAAAGTGCAGTTTCCATGACTGCAGCAAGGGGAACTATAGGCTATATAGCACCTGAAGTTTTCTCTAGGAACTTTGGGAATGTATCATATAAATCTGATGTCTATAGTTTTGGAATGTTATTACTTGAGATGGTTGGAGGAAAACAGAATGACGAAGTTATGGAAAACGAAACTGGTCTAGGCTACTTCCCAGAATGGATTTACAATCTGTTAGAGCAAGGAGATGACCTAAGAGAGCATATTGAGGAAGAGAAATATGCTAAAATAGCTAAGAAGCTTGCAATTGTGGGACTCTGGTGCATCCAGTGGCACCCAGTTGATCGTCCTTCTATGCAATTTGTGGTTCATATGTTGGAAGGAGATGGAGACAATTTAAGTATGCCACCAAATCCATTTGCTTCTGCAGATCCAATTATAATGAATATGAGTATGCTTGGAAGGCAGCTTCACAAGGACTAATCCACGTTCTCAGATTATGAATAAGGACTATACCAAACTATCTGTAGTGCTTGTGCAGAAGTGTAGTTGTTTTCTGGGTATATTTAGCAAAAAAATTTAGCTCATGTACGGTAGATACTGGACTATCTTAAAAAAAAAATTATTACTTCGGAAATGCATAATATATTTGTTACAGATTTCACATATAATAAGAAATTTTATCCAAAATAACAACTTTATATGTTACAATTATGGAAATATTATTTGGCCATAAGACGTAAATAATACAATTGTAGAGCAATTATTGATAAACCTTTAGTTTATCATGTTTTAAGAACTAAAGTTGCATGAATTATATAGCCAAATGCATGAGAATTAGGGTTTATTAATGGAAAATAATGAACTATTGAGATATGAACTAAATAATTGAATTTTGTTTGTTTTTCAAGAAAAATAAGTATAAATGAAAGCAAACATAAGTTCAAAGACTTGAAGCTCATAGTTGAAGACCGTAGAAACTATCAAGTGAAAAGTGGAAGATTTTACAATATTTGAAGAGGCCGCTTAAGCCCCTCCAAGGGGGCTTAAGCTTCCAAATTGCGCAGAAAGACAAAAACCTTCGGTAGAAGTGCCCTAAGCCCTCTCCAAGGGAGCTGAAGCACCCAAATGATGCAGAAAGACAAAAACCTTTGATCAGAGCGCACTTAAGCCTCCTTGTAGGAAGCTTAAGCGCACAACATGAAAAATTCATTAGCAAGGAGCGCGAATAAGCATCCTTGGAGAGGGCTTAAGCGCCCATTACGGTCCAATTAAAGCCCATTATGGTCCAATTAAAGCCCATTGCATTGTTTCCATTTAGGGCACGGATTCTTCAACCATAAAAAGGAAGATTGAAGCAAAAATCAGGATAATCTGATCAACCTTGGAGAGCTGAAGCGAGGAGGACTAAAGTTCATGTTCTTGAGCGTCAGGAACAGATCAGGATTAAGTTTGCACTGAAAACCTTGAAGATTCACCACACTACTATGGAGTTTAGGGGAGATTTCTTGTTTTCTTTCTTTCTTGATTCGATTATGTCAGGCTAAGTTTTTATAGTAGTTAAGGTTAGATGAAACTCAATTTATCTTTTGTCTTTAATAAATTCTTGTTGTTAATTTTTCATTTTATCTTGAATGAAATTATCTCTTCTTAATGCTGTCTATGAGCTTGAATCTTGTAGACTGATCTTAGGTAAGTACATGGCAATGGGAATGTTGTATACGATCCATACATGATAATTTCATCGTAATCTTTATGATTCTAGGGATAGCATAGAGTTTTACGCAATCTTATGATTCTTGAACGTAAAGCTTATTTTCTTGAGGAATATCAGGGGAACTAGGGTTCTTGCAAGATTATAAAGAATTAGATTATCAAGGAATTGAATCCTAATTACATTAAAAGAATCGATTGGATTGATATTAAGGACGATTAATCTAAAAGAGTGAACCCAAACATAAAAGAGAAGTTGAAACCCTAGCTACATTTCTTTTTTTTCAAGTAATTCAAAACTTTTACGTTATTGTTCTTGTTTTATATTATTTTTAATATTATGAATATCAACCAAACTGAATTTTCAAATTGATTTTGATTGTCCAACTTAAGCGGAAGTAGTGAATTAGTGATTGAAACTATAATCCTCTTAGGAACGATTCTGTATTTGTACATTTTATTACTTGCGCGACCGGTGCACTTGGCCGAATCCGCAACAATTATCAAACTGAATGCATTAAAGGAGTGGTAGCAGTAGCACTTTCCTCAAGATAACTAGTAGAGCCAGTATCTGATACAGTTTGGTTTGAGTTGGTTTCGAGATCCTCTTGAATCGTTTCATGTGGATACAGGGAAGGCTTTGGAGGCATTTCAATACTCTCAACTTCTCCTTCAAGCATCTCTGCTACTTTGTTCATTGAAGGACGATCACTAGGCTTTAACTGTATACACCATAGTGCAACTATGAACATTTTCTTTACCACATCATCTCTTTCCTCCTTAATAACATCTTCCATTTCTATCTCCCTATTTTCACCCAATTGATCATAAATCCAAAAGGGAAAGTAAAGTTGGCTTGAACGCTCTACACGTGGATTCAAATTTTTTCTCATGCTTGCCATTTCCATCAAAAGCATTCCAAAGCTATAGACATCAGCCTTGTAGGATACTCCCCCAATATTTTGGTAGAACAATTCTGGAGCCATGTAACCAATTGTTCCTCTTGCTGCTGTCAAAGTAACAATGCTATTGTCAGTAGGATAAAGCTTTGCAAGGCCAAAGTCCGAAACCTTAGGGATGAAGTTTTCATCAAGAAGGATGTTATGGGGCTTTATATCGAAATGCAGAATCTGCATATCACAACCTTGATGCAGATAAGAAATACCACGAGCCACACCAAGAGAGATCTCATATATCTTCTTGTAAGATAAAGACACACTTCCCTCTTTTGAGAAAATATATTTATCAAGAGAGCCATTAGGCATGAATTCATAGACAAGAGCACGTTTTGATCCTTCAACACAAAAGCCAATAAGTCGAACCACATTAGAATGGTGTATTCTTCCAATAGTTGCGACTTCATTGATGAAATCTTGGCCATTATTAGCCTTTGATTTACTCAACATCTTTATGGCTACAAATGGTCCACTACGTAGCTTTCCTTTATAGACATAGCCATACCCTCCTTCACCCAATTTGTCCTTAAAACCTTTAGTCATCTGCTTTATCTCTTTGTATGAATACCTTATTGGCATGAGGGTATTACCTTGCAGAAAATCTTCGATATTTCCATATATTGATCTATGTCTTCTTAGGCATGTGTAGATCAACAGCACAATGAAAATTGTGACACCCAATAGAAATCTAACTGTAATGTATGGCAGGATGTACCTTCCTGTGACCCTTCCACTGTAAGAATAAATTGATATTCGAGTGTCTCCAACTCCAATAGTCATGCCTGACATTTGAAGTAGTCCTGGGAGATATATATCACAAAATTGGTCATGATGATTAAATATATTTACTAATAATTAATGGCTAAACAATTCATATTTTCTACGTTTTAGGTGTTGCTCCTTTGAAGGTAATCAGATTCAATATTTGATACATGAGTAAAGCGTTGTACAGTTGTTGTGACTTCCTAGACTCAAGCATACAAACTTTGAATTTCTTTAATAATCTAATAAGCTATTTTGAGCATGGAGAATTTAAGATAGAGTTTTGTAGCTTAATTAAATAGTTTTGCAATTTAAATTAATAAATGAAAAAAATTGATGATATATCCTCATTAATTGCCTCACCGACGCATGCCCTAAATTGCAACTCACCACTCGATCGGATATCCATCGGCGTCCCCAAATTGTAATTAGAAAGTCTTTAGATGGATTTATAAAATTCAATTAAGTCTTATCCCACTCTTAATTCAATATTATTTTAGTCTAAAGACTAGTTTGATTGATAAACTTGTATAAAATATTGTAATAAAAAAAAGGAAGGCATCAATTTTATTTCTTTCCCAATTGCATGTAAGGTTTATTGGGTGAGAGAAAACGAGAAAGATAGAAAGAGAGAGAAAGAACATGAGAGAAAGTGAGGGAATAATGTACAAATTGCACTAAGGAAATGTAAATGTATGAACATACCTGTATAAATGCCCCAGCCATACGCTGCAAGAAATTATAGTGAAGTTAATGAACTGAGCACTGAAATGGAATATAAAATGCTAACAAAATATTCGACGAGAAAGATAGAGTAACAGCAAATAATTTGAATTTTCATGAAAATAAAATTGTCTTCATTTCTTATTTAGGTACTGAGATTATCGAAGATGTTTTGAATAAATATCCGTTGAACTTAAGAGTTTGAATCACGCGAAAAAGTTTAGTAGTACAAGGATAACATATAGGATAAATAAATATTTCACCACAAAAAGCATAAATAAATATTAAAGAAAATATGGAATAAAACTAAATCTTAAGATAAGATACGTTACTATACTTTCTTCTATCGGCTATCATCGTATGACTACAATTTTTTTTTGGTAGGTGTGACTACATTTTTTAGTACGCGAGCACACAAATTGAAGTAAAAAAAGTTTTTTTTACTTACTGAAAAATTGAGATAAAACAAAATATTATCTAAGAAAGTTTCTTGGCCCACTTTAATTTTTTTTTCTAATTTGTAGAGTTTGTTTCATGTAATTTTTTTAGCTTAAAAGTTAGTTTTAAGTTAAATAAAAAAAGTAAGAATAAAGTTTAAAACTGCTTGATAATTATATAAAATTTTAATATTATTCTTAAATTTTGAAGAGTGACATGAAATGATTCGTTATTAAGGTAAATTATTATCATAAAAAATAAATAAAATAAGGATAAAATTAGAAAATAAAATGAGAATTCCAAAAAACTAACATATATATTAACAAAAAGCCCTCTTAGAAATTTTTAGTGTAAAAACATAAAGCACAAATTATTTATTTGTCGAATTCTAAAATCAAATGAAATTTCAAAGTTCCATGCATTTGTTTAACTTGTAGTATGATTAGTGAAATTAGATTGGAAATTTTGGGTGTTAAATAACAAACTTAACTAATTAATTAAATGGAGGGGGAAAAAAGGAAAATTTTAAAGAACAGGTTGGTTTATTAAAAGGGAAAGCTTTTGGCTGGCTGCTCAAATCAAGCATCATAGTGAAGAATGCAAAAAGGTTAAAGAATTTGTTCTACATACAAAATGCTTTATTTGATTGTATTGAGTTCAAAATCTTGAATTGTGAAGCTCGAAAGTAAGCTTTGGATTCACTCAGGAAATAGCTCATACTTCGCATTCATCTATAGAGACTTGATATTGTTATGGGTTTTGAGTTTATTAGATATATATATATATATATATATATATATATATATATATATATATATATATATATATATTATAATTTGAGCTTGGACTCATGAATAGATATTGTTTTTAGAATTTAGAGTTTAGGGTTTCTAAACCTATTTATATTTGTGAATATAGTGCTTGTTAACAAGTGGTGTAAGGAGAATATAGTCGATATTATTGGACATAACCCACGTTAAAAGGGTAAATATAAAAACTCACCCCATTAAGTCAAGAGTACAAGAAATCAAGTGAATATGAGAATGTGCTACAGCAGGTAAATAGACGCTATAGCAGTTCTGCAAAAACCTACATTTTTAAGTGATTACGAATTTACGGGGATTAATGATAAGTAAATCAGGGAATCAATATGATAACAAGAACAAGGACTAACTTGGTGATATGAATGGCAAAATTTAATTAAGCATGTGATTTGGAGTATTTAGACATTTTTTGAGAAAAAAAATGTGAATAGTAAATTTTATCGGGTAAAACATTCTTGTGAAATTTATCGAAAAAATTGAGAAATGTATAATTATATGATAATATTTGAGAGTCCAATTATGCCAAACAAGTCATGTAAGTACAAAATATTATTATGTAAATTATTGAGTTAAATTAATCAGGGGATATTATGATAAATAAAATAATGTCATAATAATAATTAAAATATGTTTGTGGGGGTTATGTTTTAAGTGGATTAATTTATAAAGATTAAGAAGAAATAAATTGGGAAGAAATTAGGTTTTAAGTGAGTAAAATTTAGTGTTTACCTTTACCATGCTTGTTCTTAAAGAGTTTTATTTATCTCATTTTACATGAGATAAGCTAACTTTCTTACACACATAGAAAGAGATTGGGTCTCATTACTCTCTTTTTTCTCTCTTTTTACTTGTTGGTCCCACTTATAATTTTATTTCTAAATCATGAGATAACTTTTTTCCTACAACATAAGAAAAATATTTTCCTTTCTTAAGGGGGTGTTTGGTTGAAGAGATATTCTTTTTACTGGAGAAACATAATTAATGGGGAAATGGTAGGAAAGTGAGTTTGATGAAAAAGTTAAAAAAAAAATGTTTGGTTCACCGAAATATTACAGAAAAATTTATGTAAATTTGCAAAGTCTATGTTTGGTTGAATGTAAAATAGGGATGAGAAAATTAGTTGAATTGACCAAAACACCCCATTATCAATATTTTTTAAACAAATCACTACCTAAAAAATGAGAGTCCAACATCAATAACTTGATTTCCTTAAATACCACTTCTCTACCTATCCTAAAATATCACACCCAAAGTGATATTTGTGAATAGTTAGTTTGAGCAAAAAAACAATACAAATTTAATTGACTAGGCTTCCTATTTAACTAATTTTTTTTTTTTCAAAACTTGAACCACATATGATCTTTTCAATACTTATTCACATTTTTCCATCGGGGGGTATTTGGTAGATGAGAAATTTTTTTTTTGTCCGAGAATCTTGATTTTAAAAAATATAATTTTTATATTCAGTTTACGATAATATTCGAAAATTTAAAATTTAGAAAAATTCAGTTCCCGAAAATGCGGCCAAAATCTTTATAGCAAACGGCCCCTCAAAGTCAAATAAAAATCTAAACCAAACACACTCTAAAAGTGTAAAAGCCAAAATCCATCCCTTTTCCCCTGATTAAGGGCAAATAAACCACTATTCACTTGCCTTCTTCTTTACCCCTTGCTGCAGACCCGGCGCCCATCCCTTTTGGTGTGCAATTTTTCAATTTTTTTTTTTTTTTTCATTCTAGCCATCAAAATACCTTGCACCCAACATGAAACTTGAAGCCTAGGCCATTGTCAACAAAATCCATAAGCCATTTAACCTTGGAAATCTTGGGATCAAGAGGTTTTCTCATCTCTCCCTTCGTGGTACTGTTCATGTGCGAAAATGAATAGTGATTTTTGAGTGTTTCCAAGCTTGGATGTTGGTTTTGTGGATGCTTGGAGCTTAGTGGAGGTAAGGAACTCTATTATTGTTGATTGAATCATTGATTTCTAAGGCTAGGGTTCATGAACATATTTGTGGGAAATGTGAAATTTGAAATATATGAATGATGGTATGTTAGATATTGATTTCTTTATGTTATTTGGTTTAGAATTGAAAACTGGCATGAGTGGAGGAAGAAAGTTTGAAATGGATGACCTATGTTTATAATACAATTTAGCCATACATGGAAAAAGATGTGTAGACCGAGTGTTTGATAAAATGCGAATATGAAAACAAGTTTATTTGTGTTTAGAAGTTGAAAGTGGTTTGAAAAACCCTATATGGATTTTTGGGCTATCATAGGCAATTGAGGGTTTTATGTATTAAATTCATATGAATGGTACCCTAGGCCTTTAGTATGTTATGGAAATTAATTGAATTGGTTAAATCAAGGTACTTTTGCATGAAAATTGAAGAAAATCCTCCTTGGCTTGTCTAGGTGAGCTTGTGGCCTTGTGAAGAAAATAAAAGGCATTGGAATTGTGATAGGGTTTGTTGGTTACTTGAGAGGACAATTGGTATAATTCCTTGTGATTCTAGGGTTAGTTACTTGATCAATTAAAGAAAAATCCCTTGATATGCATATATAAGCATTTTCGACCTTATGGCTAATTTTTGATGAAAATGTGACCTTGATCATTGATGATGATTATGAGGATTTCTATTGACAATGTGATATATGAATAGGTTGTTTAATGTGTTGGTTGGTCATGAGATGCTTAGATGGTGCCTTATACCTATAATGTTAATTCTAGGCCTTTTATGTGAAAAATTGGGACTTGAGTTGATTGATGGTGATAATGAGTAATGCTAGGTGTTAAATGCTATATGAATTGAGGAAACCAGTCATCATCTTGGTATTGGGTTGCTGAATAAAGCACATGGAGTCACAAAATAACAGAGAAAAATTAGAAGTTTGTAATAGTTTGGCAACTGAAACAAATTCACATGAAAGTGTGGCACATAAAGGGCATCTAATAGGGTAAGTTTAGAGGTAAGATAGACTGTACCAGAATGTGAGGCAGTAACACTGTTACCATTTGGTAACACAATGGACACATGTTTGATTTTCTTAAGGGAAGAGAAAAGATTAGATGAGTGTGATATGTGGTCTGTCGCACCTGTATCAAGAACCACTAATTGGCTAATTTACCTGGTTGGTTCGAGGTAGCATCAGTGTTGGAGGCATCAGCGTTGAAGGCTGTAACTTGAGCCATATATGAACTATGTTGGACAGGTACAGATTCTTCCACCATAGATTGCTGCATAAGATTTAAGAGTTCCACATATTGGTCCTTTGTAAAAGAATTCAACATATTGGTCCTTTGTAAAGGAGAAGCAATTGTCTGATTCTTCATAGAACCCTTCTTGATTAGGTTCTTTATACGAATTTTCAAGGGCACATTATTGGCTGAACGTGTATTCTTGGTTTTGTACCCAAGAGGGAAACCATGAATGAAGTAACATGTATCCACTGTATGATTTTCCTTTCCACAATTGGTACTGTTTTCCGTCCAAGATTTTGATTTCTACTATAGCTTGTGCATCCACGTCCTCTGCTTAAGCCACCTCTGCCTGGAGATATTGAAGACGTAAATGAAGTCACTAAGGCGTGGGAATCACTGGTTCCATCAGTACAGTTGTCATAGTGGAATTGCCTTTCTTGCTGAGTCACCCTTGAGAATGTTGTGCTCACATCAGGCAAGGGATTCAAAAGCATAATTTTGGGAATGTACCTGAGCATATTGCTCGTTCAAGCCTTTGAGAAAGCATATATTATAATATCGATCTCTGTATTCTTAATGTATATTGAGACTACATTAGTAGGATCGGAAGGTTTTGGACAAGGTAATTAACCATCGATGAATCCTAGCTTGTTTTTGGAAAGCAATGCCATGGACATGGCTCTGGCACACGTGTGGTAATTTCTGCCATTGAGTTGCTGTGGAACTAGAATCTGGGAGGGAGATTCATTTGGATGGTCAAAGTATGGGTTGGCTGGGTTTGTAAAGAAATCTGGGATAGAGCTCTGGTTTGCCATGAAAGATTGAATTTCTGAAAATCTTTGATTAATCTTGCAATAGAAAGAAACTGAGAGTAATGAGGGTAATATTTGATGAATCTTGCAGCGGAAGGATTTGGTAGTAAATGATACCAGAGCTCTTAGAGCCCTGATACCATCTTGGTATCTGATGTATTGAAGTGAATTAACAAGAGTAACCCAGTCGAAGGATACAATCCTTTATATATATAAAGGGGCCAGAGTATATGAAAGGTATATAAAAGGAAAAGCTCCTATAGCTGCTATACAATATTACTACTTAAGCGTGCAAACTAACAACAATTAGTTACAACTAAGTAACTAAAATGGCTTTAGCAATAGGAGTATCAGTTACTGCTTTTTCATCAGCTGATACTTTGTTGTGTGGTAATAACAAGCATTGAGTTTATACATTTATATTCGTGAGCTAATGCCTAGTTTCCAAAAGAAAAGAAAGAAGAGAAGCGTACCTTCAATATGAATAAGCCAACCTGAAGCATAAAATTAAAGAAAAAATTAGTTTGCAGATGCTCGAAATCAAAATAAAGATATATATAAATGACAAACATTTTTCCTATATATATATATATATATATATATATATATATATATATATATATATATTAAAATTAATGCAAGAATGACAAATTTAATTCAATTTAAAATAGAAAAGGAAAATTTTTACACACAATCTTAGTTGTTAATTAAATTTGTGCCGAAGAGCTGAGGGATGTTATATGTTAGTAGAATTAACTATTAAAATTGAGTGTAATAATAACAAATATCTATCTGTGCTGTCATTTGAGATTTGAGACTTACTGTTCCGGCCATCCTCGTAACACTGAACCTTTCCAGCGGTGGCGTTGAGGTAGCAATATCCTGGTCCACAAGGACAACAAAATTGTAACCACGAAACCTCAAATCCATACTGTAGCGCCCTGTGAATGTCAATGTACGAAACGTTATCCACGTGTCTGTTAGCATTTGCATATTCCGTATCCCAGAAGGATGTGAGGGTAACCAGCTTCACACGGCACTGAGGCTTCAATCTTCCTAATTCCAGATCTCCAACGATTGCGTATATGTGTTGATTGAGGCAGGATGCGGTATCCACATAATACGCATCGTCACTAGGTGGATTCGTACAGTACATGTAAATTACTTGCTTAAATATTAACCCACCGAACTCCGTGGGGCCGAATTGATACGGATAAACGTCTAGATTTTGCAAGCTCCTCGAGATTGAATAGCCATAATAATCAGAGAAATTGGAAGGGTATAAGAAGTAGCGAGGGAGGGAGGAACAATTGGTGGGTTCAATGTTGGGATCAACAAGTCGAATAGTGTAGTTGTTGTAATTGATTGACTCAACATAGTATTCTCCAGAATACAGTTTCACTACAGTTACGTTGTTCACACAATCCAACTCGTACCTCTTGACGCCACACTCTTCTGGATCGCCTTTCACTCGGAATGGATAAGTTATGTTGGCAATTTTGCCGCACGAAGCAAAACAAGATTGGGGCACCTTCTCGGGACAGGTTTGGTGTGGCAGAACAACAATTAACACCACCACTATCCAACATCCGTAAATCAAGGATGAAACCATTTTTCACTCCCGAAGATTAATAATGCTGCTCAAGATAATTACGTACTCGCAAATATCTAATTTTGGTGTCGCACGAGTCCGGTTTTTAAGCAACTGCAGTTGGATGCTGCTAGGTAAACAGAGAGGTCCTTAGCTAAAAGTCTGGAAATCCCTTGGGGGAGAGGCGATGTTAGCATCTGGTGTGCACATGTGTTGCCGTCTCAATGCGTTGAACTTCTAGCCAGTCTGCACATGTGTTGCCGTCTCAATGTGTTGACCTTGTATCTCCCACTTTGTGCAGAGTCCGGTTTTATTAGATGGAAATATTTTTTGGAGAAATATTTTACATGGTTCAGGACTACTGAATCTTTTGATGTTCTCTCTTATAACATTAATTTTTCTTTTCCTTTTTATTTTTGTTATGTTATCTCATTTCTAATTTTATTCTCTTATTTACACTAAGAGACCACATAAAAAATGGTGGTCGCTGTTGAGTGTTGACAATAAATAATATCATTTTTTGGGGGCATACAAGTTTTTTTCTTCATACAGTTTTCTATACGTGCGCGCGTGCTAGGTGGAATAAGGTTGTTCCATTAAGGTCAAAATTTATAGTCAAATGCTTTCCAAAAAAGAAAATATTATAGTCAAATTCATCAACCCAAACGACAAATCATAGTGTGCTTTGTGAATTTTGTAACAAAAATGTTGGATCTAATTCCCGTTTTATATAGCTAATAAAAGGGGAATTTGGTCTCTGCTATTAGGAAGACAATATTTCCGCTATTCTTACGAAAATTGTATTCGAGTTTGAGTGACCATAACAACTAAAATGATAACCTATTCCCACTTTCTGGTGGTGATGTTGCTCATCCAGGTTTCCAACATGGGGATGTGTGAGATTAATGCGTGTAGGGGGGATTTGAGGTGCGGACGTCACGGCCCTGAGATCCGATTCCCCTTCCGAATCAAAGACAGCGAGGCAGATGAATGTAGCCATAGTAGTGGGTTTGATCTAACTTGCTCAGATAAAAGGGAGACGCTGCTTGAGCTGCCTCCAATCAAACTCAAAGTCAGAAGCATAGATTATACACAACAGCTTTTATACGTATCTGACCCCGAAAATTGTCTTCCAAAACAGTTATTGAAGCTCTATCAATCATCAATTTCTCCTTTTCATCAATTCGAGACATTCGGAGGTATGACTGATAACATCACTTTCCTCAACTGTGATTCAGTTAATGCTGACTATCTACAAGTCACGTTTTCGTGTCCGATTTATGCTGCTGACTCCACCGACAAACTCCTTGGATCAGACCTATTTTCCTGCACCAAGATGTACGACGTGTCTTCAAACATAGACCCATACGAACTGCAAGCAAATAAGTTGGGATTGACATGGTCGAAACCAGATTGTAGCAAGTGTGAAACACAAGGCAAGATGTGTACACTCAAGAACAACGGCACTCGAGACGACATCGAATGTTTTGACCGTTATCACAAACCAATAAAGAAGATAGTTTTAGATGCCACAGGTTAGACAACACAAATTCACTGTTAGTCCTTTGTTTTTCCTATACAAAAATTTCAGATGGATTTTCCTGAAACTGATTAATGTTCTATATGCAGCTGTGTTCGTTGGCTCAATTCTGGTGATGCTGATTTTCATAGCGTGTTTGCGTGTCTATTGTTATTTTAAAGCGAAAGGCGAAGATCAGGCTCGAATTGAAAAGTTCTTAGAGGATTATAGAGCTCTTAACCCTGCAAGATTTTCTTATGCTGCTATAAAGAGGATTACAAATAATTTTAGGGACAAGTTAGGTGAAGGAGCTCATGGAGCAGTTTTCAAAGGTAAACTCTCAAATGAAATTCTGGTGGCTGTGAAGATGCTCAACAACACAGAGGGAGATGGGAAAGAGTTCATCAATGAAGTGGAAGCTATGGGCAAAATCCACCACATCAATGTGGTTCGCTTGCTTGGATTCTGTGCTGATGGATTCTATCGTGCTCTTGTTTACAATTTCTTTCCAAATGGGTCATTACAGAACTTCATAATTCCATTTAATAACATTGACAAGGACCGTTTCCTTGATTGGGAGAAGCTGCAACAAATTGCTCTCGGCATAGCTAAAGGGATTGATTATCTTCATCAGGGTTGTGATCATCGAATTCTTCACTTTGACATTAATCCTCACAATGTGTTATTAGATGACAAGTTTGTTCCAAAAATTTCGGATTTTGGTTTGGCAAAGTTGTGTTCTAAGAATCAAAGTATAGTGTCAGTAACTGCTGCCAGGGGGACCTTAGGTTACATTGCACCTGAAGTTTTTTCGAGAAACTTTGGAAATGTGTCTTATAAATCTGACATATATAGTTATGGTATGTTATTGCTTGAAATGGTTGGGGGGAGACAGAATATAGGCAAGTCATCTGATGAAACTTTACAAGTTCTGTATCCAGAATGGATTCATAATCTGCTTGAAGGACGAGATATACTTGTAGAAATTGAGGGAGCTAAAGATCTTAAAATTGTAAAGAAACTTGCATTTGTAGGACTTTGGTGCATTCAATGGCACCCAATGAACCGTCCATCCGTGAAAACTGTGATGCAAATGTTGGAGGGTCAAGATGAAGGAAATTTAATGGTGCCCCCAAGTCCTTTTGACTCGACAACTTCCATTGGTACTACAATTTCGGCAAGATATTCAAGCTTGGAGTTGGAAGTTACACAAGAATAAGAGCAGGTAGGTCATTGTAAAAAGAATCTAAATGAAATATGTATTTCAGACGATTTTTTTTGCGGAATATTAGTGTCATGTTACATGAGAGTAGTTCTTTCATGTTATAGAGAGAATTCAAGTGGGGTCTACTATTAAAAAGAAAAAAAAAAGATGTGATTTTCGAAGTGAGAAAAAATGAGATAAATATCTCATGTAAAATAAGAGTAATATTTCCCATTTTTTTTTTATCAATTCTAATGAAATGTAATTTTTTTTTTTTCTTATATATTCAGATTTTTGTTTAATTATTTATATTTGTCGTAAACTATTTATATATTTCATCCATTAATTAGGTCATTTGAAAGTGATGATCTTGTATGGAAACGTAGTCATCGGTTATTAGTTATTACTAGTGGATCACATTCGTTATAGTTTTTTCCCTTTGGCTTGATTTTTTTATAAAGTTTATTTTTTTTAAAAGGTACAATACAACTTAATTAACTATAAGTTGGGTGTACATAGTATACAGTATCGCAAGGGGCTACATATAGACTATTGGCCAAGAAAAAATTGTCTGGTGTTTAATAACAAGAGACGAGAGGAACATTGAAATAAATTTGTATTTTTGAATTGATTTAGGAGAGTACAGTATATAAAGAAACACTAATGGCTTAACCCAGACCTAACCTAAATCCTAATGAAATAAGGAAATAGATCTTTACAAATAATAAAGATATCCTAAAGATATTCTTTCCAACACTCCCCTCAAGCTGGAGCATATAGATCATAAGCAACAAGCTTGAATAAGAAAGACTATGAAACATAATCTCAAAATAAATGAGTGGGGGTTGTAACAACTCTACAACTCACCCTAAAGAAAAATAACAAAAATAATAAACTTAAATAAAATATTATCTATATCTCGAATATTCCCCCCTCAAGATGAAGGAACACTTCATCTTGGGAAGAAAGAAAACTAAAATGATGCTTCACGGAATATAAGTCAGAGAAATCGACAACAAATCAACTGGAATGACCATCAGTTTGAAGAATGGTGAAGAGACATCAGCCAAAAGGGCAGGGAAAGACATTGTTGCAACTGGGATATAAGCCGACAGAGCCACTTTAACTAGAAAAATCTGCGAATCAGGCAACAACTGAGAAAGACGTCAGCCAAAAAGGCTGAGAAAGACATTGTTGCAACTGGGATACAAGCCGACGGAGCCACTTTAACTAGAAAAATTCGCGGACCAGGCAACAACTGAGAAAGACATCAGTCAAAAGGGCTGGGAAAGCCATTTCTGCAACTGGAATACAAGCCAACGGAGCCACTGCAAAATAAAAAGAGACGAGAGGAATATTGGAATAAATCTATATATTGAATTGATTCAGGAGAGTACAATATATAAAGAAACACTAATGGGCTTAGCATATACATAACCTAAATTAGTAAATCCTTATGAAATAAGGAAATAGATCTTTACAAATAATAAAGATATTCTTTTCAATAGATTAGTTTAAGAGAATGTTATATTTACAAAAATTTTGTTTATAAATTTAATTATGTACTACAGGTAGTACATAAATTAGTTTATGTACTATTCCTAATATATCGTGTAACTGAATTTATACTTTTACAATTTCTAATATGAATTGGTCAAGGTTGTCTAACATATATCCTTTATGGGCAAAATACCAGTGTCACTTTTACTAGCGTTAATGCCGAGAAGGGGGGAACATTGACCAATGTACAACACATTGGTCACTTTTTTACCAGTATACCGTGCAAACAATAATATTTGCCAAAATGCCACGTGTTCGAGTTTGCTACAACAGGTAGCGAACTCGGTTTACTGATGTGGCGTGTTTCTGGTGGCCATCTAGTTCGCTACTGGATGTAGCGAACTAGGTGACAATTAATACCCTTCTGCTCTTACAAAAGCAGAATACGTGGCAGTTCCACATAAGTTTGCTAGGGGTGATAGCGAAACTAAGTAAAATTAGTCGTTGAAATTTGTGTCTGACACACATAAGTTCGCTACACTAAGCAGCAAACTACATGCAACCTGTAAAAATATTTACTTTTAATAACCTACAAAGGACCTTCTGTCAAGTTGCTTTTGCAGAGTTGCTGCTAAAGAGAAAGGATGCCCCTATATCTTCACACACTAACCCCTACTCATCAAAAAGTGCATATACCTTGCAAGTTTCCAACACTTCACACTAACCCCTAGTCATCCTCTATGCTTCAAAGGTTGGTGCCAGAATTAAAAATATGGAATATGAAAGTGTTTGGCAATATTGAGAATGAGAAGAATAATGTTATCAGGAGAATTGCAAACATCCAAAGATGCCATGAACAAAATGACATTGCATTTTTGAAGTGCACAGAGGAGAATTGCCAAAAGCTTTTGTTGGAGGTGCTTCGAGAAGAGGAGTTGTTCTGGTGGGCTATTTGGCCCTTCAGATTACTAAAAAAAAAAACATTGTCATCCTTAATTTTTCCTGGCATCTTTTTGTTTTTTCTACCTCTGTCCAAACAAAAAAATGAAAAGGATGATGTTATTATGCTGATATGCGGCTACATGGTGATTATGTAGACATGGGAGGCTTTATTATGTTTGAGTGACGAGGTTGTGTCTTTCTAATAGAGGTGGCTTGTAACGCCCGACCACTTCAAGAATCAATGACTATCCCCACATACTAACACGAGACTTTTCAGTGTACTTTTTCCTCACTCGCACACTTCCTGAGAAAACTTTCCAAGAGGTCACCCATCCCAGAATTGCTCCAGTCAAGCACGCTTAACTATGAAGTTCTTCCTTTATGGGCTACCGAAAAGTATATGCATCTTGTTAGTATATGTAGTACCAATTAATTCCTATAAGTTATTCCCAACTGTGTCGTCCCATACCAGCACAGTCTTTGGACTCCCTCTCTTTCGGGTGTTGATTCGATTCATTCATGTACCCCCGTCGCTGGAAGCCTGCAAGGAGTCGCTCCTTGTTTGTGCCCTTTCTCACCATACAATCACTCCCCGCCTTCGTCAGCGCCCGGGATGTTACATGCCCACCAGCTTCCGCCTGGTTCGTCCTCGAACCACATCGTACTAGAAGAGAAGCTCTGCTCTGATACCACTTGTAACGCCTGACAGCTTCAAGGATCAACGACTATCCCCACACACTAACACGAGACTTTTCAACGTGCTTTCTCCTCACTTGCACAATTTTCGGAAAAACTTCACTGGAGGTCACCCATCCCAGAATTGCTCCAAGTCAAGCACGCTTAACTATAGAGTTCTTCCGTTACGGGTTACCGAAAAGTAGATGCATCTTGTTAGTATAGGTAGTACAAATTAATTCTTATAAGTTATTCCCAACTGTACAGTCTCATACCAGCACATTCTCTGGAATCCCTCTCTTTCGGGTTTTGATTCGATTCATTCATGTACCCCCGTCGCTGGAAGCCTGCCAGGAGCCGCTCCTTGTTTGTGTCTTTTCGCACCATGCCCTTTCGCACCGGCGATCACTCCCCGCCCACATCAGCGCCCAGGATGTTACATGGCTCACGAAAAAAGAAAATAGTCATTATTAATGATTTGCCATTATAAATTATGATTGATTAAGATCATTTTCATAAGAAATAATTATACCAAGATAAAAAATGAGATAATTCTTTCCTATACTTTGTGTGTATATTTTTTTTTAAATTACTTTTATTAAAAAATTATCAAAAATTATGAAAATAATTATTTTAAAAATTGATTCAAATACATAGTTGCTCAAAATTCAGTTGATGGGAAGGATTTTTGGATGAGTGTTCAGAAAAGTCCAAACAGTAAATTAGCACAGGAAAGAGAAAAGTCCAAACAATATAATAACATCATCCTTGTTAGTTTACTCAGCAGCAACTCTGCAAAATCAATATGGCAGAAGGTCCTTTATAGGTTATTAGAAGCAAATATTTTTACAGGTTGCACATAGTTCGCTACTTAGTGTAGCGAACTTGTGTGTCAGACAGATATTTCAACGGCTAATTTTGCTTAGTTCGCTATCACCCCTAGCGAACTTCTGTGACACTGCCATGTGTTTTGCTTTTTTCATAGTAGATGGGTATTAATTTTTACCTAGTTCGCTACACCAGTAGCGAACTAGATGGCCACCAAAAACACGTCACATCAGCAAACTAAGTTCGTTGTCTGCTGTAGCAAACTCGGGCAAGTGGCATTTCGGCAAATATTATTATTCGAGTGGCATATTGGTAAAAAAAATAACCAATGTGTGATACATTGGTCACTATTCCGAGAAGGGGTGACATTTACCGTATTATTACCTTTTTCAAAATAAACATTTACCATTATGCCATGGTGGTAAATTTTTTTGTCAAAAGTCGATTTCAAATGCCACGAGATATCAAATTTTAGGTTACCGAATTTACTATCAGTGATGGAATAAATTTTCAGTGTGTCAAATTTATTGATCAGTGTATTTGCTCTTTTCTTTTGTAATATGTTGGCAACAGATAATGTGATATTTTTATTCAGATATCACAAATTAATTGGACAGATACACTAAATTTTCGATACATTTAATACACTAAAAATTAATTCTCAATAATAATATTTTTTGTGGTCAAATACGGCAGCATTAGAGAAACTTGCTACGAGAGGCAGAGACTTTTGGAGAGAAAAAATGGACATAGCACAAAAAATGAGCAGACAAACAGAGAGAAAATGTGAATAGAGAAGACAGGGAAAGAATGGGAAATTTCTACAATATTACATATGCACCCATTTTTTATATACTTCCCTCCAATCAAAACTAAATAACAAACACCAATGCTGACATGTAATAAAGAAAAATGAGATCTTAAATTTATATGTTAGATTTTTAATAGAAGTAGTATGTACTACTGATATACCAAATGCAAAATGGTCAAATAGATTTTTTTTTTTTAATTCTAACATCTAACCCATTTTTTTAGTTAGAAGTGATTTTCACGTACAATTTTAAATGCAAAATAAATTTATTTTTTTAAATAAATATTTCTAAAAAATTCAAAAGTATAAAATAAAAATTTCTTTTTCAAAAGCCGACCCAGGCTTTGATGAAATGAAATTTTGTACGAAAAGTATTTTTTTCTTGTATTTTTTCTTTTTTTTTTGGGTAGATATATTGTATTAGTTTAATTTTAATAAATAGCTTTAGTGATAAGTACTAAGTAGATAAGAAATAAAAAATGGTTATGCATAAACATAACAAATAAAAGATCAAATTTGTTAACAGCGGGACTAGCAGCACGTTTGGTTTTAATTGATTTTGGGAGGCACATTATCTTTTTCCTCCATGTTTTTAGTAAGATTTTAATCACAAACTCTTTTTAATATAAAATCAGTGAATTCACACACACGCTAAATGGTTTTTAGCTAAACCACACAATGACCAATTGTAATTTACCGTAAATAATAATATAAATCTTATTAACTGATTTGAGGGGTCTAACATATATAGGTTTTTTCTCCAAATAAAAGTACTATACGATTTCCAAAAAAAAAAAAAAAAAGTACTATACGACAATCATTTTGAAAAGCAGATACATTTTATCGTTATTCTATTTTAAAACAAAGACGATTTCCACTCACCACAAGCATTTATGAATGTTTTTGAATGTAAAATTAAGCCAATTTTCTGCAGGAACTTTCTTCAATGAACAACATATTTTTGTGGGGTATCGTAGACCATGGAGTCAGCTAACTCGAAATTTTTTACTTTTGTTCCTAGTATTTGGACTATCTAATGATCTATAAATTTGACATAATATTAACCAATATAAAATTAAGGAATCGATATTTCTTATGTTATAGGAGATAATTTTATTTTCACGCACATAAAAATATATGAGGTCTATGTGGGATCATGTGAAGATAAGAGAGAAAAAAAGTTGTAGACTCTGTATACTTTTATGTACATGTAAAAAACTGAATTATCTCTTACAATATAAAAAATATTAATTTCTAAAATTAAATATTATCTATAATTTTGTCACTAGTTAATGGACTATTTAATGAAGCATCTTTCACCATTTATCTTAATGAGACGCGGGATCCCCAATTAAAGAAAGACCTATCATGAAAGGCTTTAATACTTCTTATAATATTGTTGCATATGAGAAATTTTACATTAATATATAGAAAGTCAAAATATGCATGGAGATTTTGATTATTTTTTAATGTCAGGATCCGCGTATGAATCCTAAAATAAATATATTTATTGCAAATTCATTATATATATATATATATATATATATATATATATATATATATATAATTTTGCTGTACCAACAATGGTCAAGGTGAGTGTTCCTCTACCACCAAAACTTTTTTCACCCAACTGAACCATGCTATGTATGAATTGAATGCAAGTGAATGGAAAAGTAAGCCCACTCTTTGTCGGATGTAACTTGGTTGGTTATAGACTGTGGAGTGTGGACCGTTTACTACCTTCGCTCAAGACAAAATGAGAATTAATTTATGTTGATGGTACTGGGGCTTTGATTAGAATTGTTTTCACCTACTGTTTTTTTTTTTTTTTTTTTGGTTGGCCTAATTTTCGTTGCCGCTTGATTGATAGAATATCAATTAAATTAATCTCAATTAATTTACTTGAATTGCGTCGTTTATGTATGACTCTTATGAGAAAAAAAGATTTAAATAACAATTTTGGTTATAGAAAAAGCAATGAATGAATATAACGTATTTATACATCTAGCTAGCCTGTTATATATTTTATTGGAAAAATATATATCATTTTAAAGTATATAAAGAGATGTCATTTTAAATGAGAGTAATAGATAGATTATGAGAGAGAGAATTGACAAAAAGAATAAATTAAAAATATGAGTGTCACTTCTTTATGAAAGTAAAATAATATAAATTGTCTTAAAAAAATAAATATTTTTTTCCATATTTTATTGGTGATTATTGATTATTTCTTTAGACCTTGTTTTCAACGGTAGACAAGTCTAAAAGCATACCGAATGCCGACCATTAAGGCATTAATAAGCACAAGTACATAAAAGTAATGACTCAGAAAACTAATTTTTTTAATTAATTGGTGAAAAAACCAAAGTCTTTTATTTTATTTTAGTAGTAGCACATGTGGATATTGCCGTCCATTAGTAAACCACGACTCCGTCTAATAACTTAGAAAATAAAAGTCTTTTATTTATTTTTTAGGGAATATTACCAAATGGAAAAATAAACCCACCCTCTACCGAATTTTACTTTTATTTTTTAAAAACCTATTTTTCATTTTTTTAAATTCCATTTTTTCTTTTAATGTTTTTGGACTTATATCTTATATAGTTAAGTGACTTATATCTTTTAAATATGAAGTTATTTATTAAATTTTGAGTAGTAACTTATGTGAATTTTTTTTTGTACATGCATATATAAACATATATATATATATATATATATATATATAATTTTTTATTTACGTTTCTTCTCGTTTCTACGAATTATGTTTCTACTACCCCTTCCGTTTCTACATAGAAACTCAATTTTGACTACATTGATGTAATTAAGTTTATAATCTTTCAAAAAAAATTAAACAACTAATTACATTTTATTCAACAATCTTATTTTAACGTATAATATATTATCTAAAATATAAGCAAAAATTGATTAAATATTATATACATATAAATATTTAATTTTATCTAAAAATATGGTATGCATGATCATGAAAATAATATCACATGCATGGATCAATAATTAGATTTACTAATGGACAAGTTTTTTTTTTGACCATTTTTCCCCTTTTAAAATTTTTATTACCAGTAGGATTCTGTTTTCATACTATCTAATAAATTTGATCTTTTACTAAAATTTAACATTAATCTATTCCTGTTTGATCGTTAACTAGTTGATGTAATCGATTACATGGCTCAAATTTATCCTAAAATTTATAAGGCAATAACATTTGTGTAACATCCCGAGCGCTGACGAGGACGAGGAGTGATCGCCGGTGCAAAGAGGCACGGACAATGAGCGGTTCCTGACTGACTTCCAGCAGGGGGTTACATGCATGAATGAATCGAATCGACACCCGAAAGAGAGGGATTCCAAAGGCTGTGCAGGTATAAGACTGTACAATTTGGGATAGCTTATAAGAATTAATTGGTATGACCTATACTAACAAAATGCATCTGCTTTTCGGTAGCCCGAAATGAAAGAACTCCATAGTTAAGCGTGCTTGACTTGGAGCAATTCTGGGATGGGTGACCTCTTGGGAAGTTTTCCCAGGAAGTGTGTGAGAGAGGAAAAAGCACATTGAAAAGTCTCGTGTTAGTATGTGGGGATAGTCGTTGATTCGTGAAGCGACCGGGCGTTACATTTTGGCTCGAGAGTCCGAATCAAGTGATTTTTTTATTCCACGTAACTTTTTGATATTTACACGCTGAAATGATTACTTTTTAGTATTGAAAAGTCAAAATAAGAATAGGAATTAAATAACACCATCCATAGGGATAACATATGCAAAACGGGTCACATGGAAGCATTTTTTTGAAAAAAGTTGTCAGCGCATTCGTCTCAAAAAGTCATTTAGAATAAAAAAATTCAACTGATTCGGGCACCCAAGGCCAAAGTTATGGTTGCGTTCGTCTTGAAAAGTTTTTTGGAATAAAAAAAATCACCTGATTCGGGCGCCTAAAGCCAATGTTATGGCATTTCGAAGTTTTAAGGTAAAATATCTCAAATTTAGGGTCATATTAGGTATTGTGATACCACAAATCCCCTCCTCAAGTCCAATATTATGTGTATATGATCATAAAAGCTCTTTTAATCCAAAGAATCTAGAGGAAAAAAATTTATATGACTCTGTTCACTAATGTATAATCAATTACCGTATATTGGTGTAAACGATAACATCAGTTAATCGTGATGTAATCGATTACATAGATCTTGTAATCGATTACATGGTCCATTCATAGGTTAAACAAGGATAAATTGGTGTATAGTTTTGGGAGAGGATAAAGTGGTAATTTTTATTTAATAAGGGGCACAATGGTAAAAAAAAACCCTAATGCACATTCTCCAACAAATTATTAAAATGTTTAAGTGGTTAAGACTTATTTCCAGAGTAAGTGAATCTCCACCCATACACACATTTAAAACTTGGTAAGCATGGTTACCAATATAATACGACATGATTCAACAGTAAAGTTTGTTAAGTTTTGTATTTTATAAAATGTTAATTAATAGCGTAAGTATCACACATAAACACATAAAAAATTTGATGAACCAGAAAAATAATATCACATTATACAATGATTAGATTCATTAATTTCGTATTTTACACATAAACATATAAACTTTGGTATGTATCGTAACATCCCTGATTTAAATCGAAAAAATGTTACATCATATTCTCGATCTAAATTAAATAATTACACGAATATTAAGAAAAACAAGAAACATATTCACATGGAATTTTTATAATTACATGTTCATTAGATATATATGCTCCGAAAATGTATGTTAATTTTTCTTAAACTAAATATAAGTATCTCACGCACTATAAATATGAAGGATCTAGACTTCAGTAGACTTTCTCTCTCAAATTTACTTATTTTAACTCAATCAAATATTAATTTGAGCGTCCAATTACATCATCACCATATGTACAGCAAAAACATATGGAGCAGTCACACTCCACTGCCATAGAAGAACACTTAGCTAAGAAGCTTGCAATTGTGGGACTCTGGTGCATCCAATGGCACCCAGTTCAGCGTCCTTCTATGCAAGTTGTGGTTCATATATGTTGGAAGGAGATAGAGACAATTTAAGTATGCCAACAAATCCATTTGCTTCTGCAGATCCAGTTATAATGAATATAAGGCAGCTTCACAAGGACTAATTAATTCACGTTCTCAGATTATGAAAAAGGACTATACCAAGATATCCGTAGTGCTTGTGCAGAAGTGTAGTTGTTTTTTTTTTTTTTTTTGTGGAAACAAGTGTAGTGTAGTTGTTTTCTGTGTAGTGTATTTAGCAAAAAAAATTTAGCTCATGTAAGGTAGATACTGGACTTTCTTTAAAAAAAAAAATTATTACTTCGGAAATGCATAATATATTTCTTACAGATGTCACATATAATAAGAAATTTTATCCAAAATAACAACTTTATATGTTACAATTATGCAAATAGTATTTGGCCATAAGACAACTAAATAATACAATAGTAAAGCAAATTAGGAGCAATTATCAAGCTGAATGCATTAAAGGAGTGGTAGCAATTTCCTCAAGATAACTAGTAGAGCCAGTATCTGATACAGTTTGGTTTGAGTTGGTTTCGAGATCCTCTTGAATCGTTTCATGTGGATACAGGGAAGGCTTTGGAGGCATTTCAATACTCTCAACTTCTCCTTCAAGCATCTCTGCTACTTTGTTCATTGAAGGACGATCACTAGGCTTTAACTGTATACACCATAGTGCAACTATGAACATTTTCTTTACCACATCATCTCTTTCCTCCTTAATAACATCTTCCATTTCTATCTCCCTATTTTCACCCAATTGATCATAAATCCAAAAGGGAAAGTAAAGTTGGCTTGAACGCTCTACACGTGGATTCAAATTTTTTCTCATGCTTGCCATTTCCATCAAAAGCATTCCAAAGCTATAGACATCAGCCTTGTAGGATACTCCCCCAATATTTTGGTAGAACAATTCTGGAGCCATGTAACCAATTGTTCCTCTTGCTGCTGTCAAAGTAACAATGCTATTGTCAGTAGGATAAAGCTTTGCAAGGCCAAAGTCCGAAACCTTAGGGATGAAGTTTTCATCAAGAAGGATGTTATGGGGCTTTATATCGAAATGCAGAATCTGCATATCACAACCTTGATGCAGATAAGAAATACCACGAGCCACACCAAGAGAGATCTCATATATCTTCTTGTAAGATAAAGACACACTTCCCTCTTTTGAGAAAATATATTTATCAAGAGAGCCATTAGGCATGAATTCATAGACAAGAGCACGTTTTGATCCTTCAACACAAAAGCCAATAAGTCGAACCACATTAGAATGGTGTATTCTTCCAATAGTTGCGACTTCATTGATGAAATCTTGGCCATTATTAGCCTTTGATTTACTCAACATCTTTATGGCTACAAATGGTCCACTACGTAGCTTTCCTTTATAGACATAGCCATACCCTCCTTCACCCAATTTGTCCTTAAAACCTTTAGTCATCTGCTTTATCTCTTTGTATGAATACCTTATTGGCATGAGGGTATTACCTTGCAGAAAATCTTCGATATTTCCATATATTGATCTATGTCTTCTTAGGCATGTGTAGATCAACAGCACAATGAAAATTGTGACACCCAATAGAAATCTAACTGTAATGTATGGCAGGATGTACCTTCCCGTGACCCTTCCACTGTAAGAATCATTTCGTATTAGAGTGTCTGTATTCATGCCTGACATTAGGCGTAGTCCTGGGGGATATATATCACAAAATTGGTCATGATGATTAAATATATTTACTGCTAATTAATGGCAAAACAATACATATTTTCTACGTTTAAGGTGTTGCTCCTTGAAGTTAATCAGATTCAATTTTTGATACATGAGTAAAGCGTTGTACAGTAGTTGTGACATCCTAAACTTGAGCATACAAACTTTGAATTTCTTTTATAATCTAATAACCTATTTTGAGTATTGAGAAATGAGAATTTAAGATAGAGTTTAGTAGCTTAATTAAATAGTTTTGTAATTAAAATTAATAAATGAAAAAAATTAATGATATATCCTCGTTAATTGCGTCACCGACGCATGCCCTAAATTGCAACTCACCACTCCGATTTCCATCGGCGTCCCCAAATTGTAATTAGAAAGTCCTTAGATGGATTTATATGTCGAAAATTCAAGGAACAGTGATCAAAGTGTCGCTGTTCCACAACTTATTTCTCTAAATGTCACGCAAATAGTGTAATTTACCAGTCTGTCACGCGGGCAAGCTCGCCCACAGTAGTAGCGAACTAGGTATGATGGTGTGTCACACATTTGGTGGACACGTAGTTCTCTACTAATACAAGCGAACTCTGCAGCATTAAATGATGAGCACTTTCTGTCAATCCACGTGGCTTGCATGTAACAGAGGTCGCTGGCCCCATCAGCGAACTATGTCAAACGACTAGCAGGCCACGTGGCTGACATGCACCA
Source organism: Gastrolobium bilobum (assembly GCF_033153095.1). Taxonomy (NCBI): domain Eukaryota; kingdom Viridiplantae; phylum Streptophyta; class Magnoliopsida; order Fabales; family Fabaceae; genus Gastrolobium; species Gastrolobium bilobum. Next base: position 48,921 of record NW_026897100.1, on the reverse strand, counting down.
AGTTCGCTGCCCCCAGTGGCGGAGCCAGGATTGGAGGGGAGAGGGGGCGAAAATTAATTTTTGTCTTGCATAATATTAGTATTTTTTTTACCTATTGACCTCGTAGGAACTCATTTAGGTAATTTCCTACCAAAATATTAACATTTAACAACATTTGAAAGATTGAACAAAATGTACTATTGGTCGGGTCCAAACAGACATAAAAAATAGTTTAAAGCAATAATAAAAAAAAGAGTTCCTTAACTAAAACAATGCTTTTAACTACATTTTAAAAAAAATAAAAAATAAAAGACTGCAACCAAGTTGCCTCCAAAAGTGAATCTTTTAAGTTAGAACAAACTCATTTTCTCTATATGAAACCACTACACAAAGAGAAACACAATGCAAATGAAAAGAGAGCAAAAGGTGGCAAAAGGACCAAAGCTTTCATTAACCAAAACATAGGATATGAAAATTAAAAAGAAAATGCAGGAAAGGTTACACTTAACACACACATTAGGTGAAGTCAAGTGGAGGTAGATTTCAACTTGGATCTCAAATCAAAACTTCCAAAAGAAGCACATCTAACAATAATAACAGTATTATATTTGGCCTTCAACTGCATTAATTTTTTTTTAATTTTTTTTCGGTAGGGGGAGGGAGGCGGCCGCCCACCCTAGCCTCCCCTTGTCTCCGCCCTTGACTGCCCCCAGCGAACTTGGTGCAACGGCTAATTTTTCAAACCCCTATATAACACCTCCCCTCCCCTATATAACACTTCCCCCCCTCCCCCTCCCCCTCCCCCTCCCCACCCCAAACTCTCCCCCCTGTCACTCTCTCATTTTTCTTGTCTCACTCTCCTTCTTTCTAATTTTTCTTTATCTCTCATTTCATTTATCTCTCTTCATTTGAGGTTAGTAAATTATGGTTTAATTAATTTTTTTTACGTCTTTTTATTGTTGTTTAAATGTTGTTAATATCTTATATAGGATGGAACATTAGGTTAGAAGACACAATTATGAGTAAGCCATATGCATGTTAATGTTAGTAGTTTAATATTTTATATTAATGCTTTATTTAGTAATATGAATTGTTTGCTATTGTTTATAGAGTTTAAATTTAGGTTATAAATTTTTTATATTAAGGTTATTAAATTTATCATTAAATTATTTTTTAATTATGCAATTATTAGTAATATTAATTGAATATTAATTGTGGCATATTATTTAATTAATGTATTAAATAAATTTTTTATATGCATTATTTATTTATAGGGTTGAAATGTAGGTTAGATAATTTATATATTAATGTTGTTAAATTTTGTATTCAATAATTTGTTGATTATGCAATAATTAATAATATTGATTTAAATAAAATTATTTAGTTCTAGGTTTAAAAAATAGGTTAGAAAATTTTGACATTGGCTTAGAATATGTATGTTAATTTTATTAGGTGTAGTAATTTATATTAATGTAGTATTTAATAATATTAATTGTTTCATATTATTTATAGGGTTTAGGGTTAGGTTAGAAAATATTTATTTTAATGTTGTTAAATTTTGTAATTAATAAATTATTTATTATGCAATAATTAATATATTTTAATTAATTAACATTATTTAGTTATAGGATTGAAAAATAGGTTAGAAATTTGTGACATTAATCTTTGTACTTATTTATATATTAATTAGTAATTAGTATTTATTTTATTACATAATTTTTGTATAATATAATATATTTCTTAGTAATTAGTATTTATTTTTTATATATTATATTAAATAACAATATTCATTTATTTATTTCTTAGTAACCCTGATTTATTTTTTATGTATTATTTAATTTTTGTATAAAATAATATATTATTGTATTTTATAATTTAATATATTATATAATTTTTGTATAACATAATTAATCTTGTTAAATTATTGTATTTTATAATTTTTTATTATGCACTTGTTATTACTAATAATCAAATAACATTCTTTTGTTATTACTAGTAATCTAATAAAGAAATTATTTATTGTTTATTATATAATATTTAATTATTTATGAATTATAGATTAATTAAATAATGTTTGATATTTATTCATTTCTTAGTAATTAGTATTTAATTTTTAATTTATTATATAATGATTTAATTGTAATATGTTACTTTATTTGTAAATAGATCCATGGAGCATTAGGACCCGCACCAGATGTTCATTGACCCGGGTCCTTCAGATCGTTCTCTCGTGACGTTGCAGGATAAACATATTTCCACGCATGTGTGGAACACGTCGGACGACCCAGCAGTACGTGATCGTTTCCTAAATGTGAGACACGCTGCGACACACGTTCACTTGGATATACCGGAGGCTATCCAGCCGTACCTGAGGCATGCTGGGTTTTTGTCACGTTGCACGTCTGTGCAACCATGAGGTGAGTGAGTCGTAGACTGTATAACTTCAACATTACATGTTGTATGTTTCATTAATTTTAATTAATAATACATTTTTTCGAAACAGATCGACCACTCACTGATATTGGCGCTTGTTAAGAGATGGCGGCCTGAGACGCGCACATTTCATATGCCGATGGGTGAGGTGACGATTACTTTGGAGGATGTCCACCATCTGCTAGGGTTGCACACAGATGGAGAGGTTATTTGTGGCCACGCTGGAGGCCATCCCTTCTCAGACCTTATTAGAGATTTGTTAGGAGTACAGCCCGAGCGGCAGTGCGACTTTCATAAGAACCAACTTTCGCTGACATTTCTCCGACAACAGTTTCTGCATTACGGACAGCATGCTGGCACTGAAGTCAGCCGCATGAGATACACTCGTGCTTTGATCATGCGCATATTGGGTGGTATGTTATTCATTGAGACGGCTTCGAGCTTCGTGCCAGCCCGTTTTCTATTATTTCTTGATGATTTCCAGCGGACGGGGATGTTTTCTTGGGGTTCCGTCGTACTGGCTACCATGTACAGGGAGTTGTGCAAGGTCACAGAGCCTAGACGATCAGACATGGGGGGATTTGCTCTGTTACTACAGTTGTGGACATGGACGCGTTTCCCTACTATCTCACCAGGGCTCCCTGAGGTGACTGACGTCGATGCAATCTTCGGAGCCAGGTCTTAGGCTTTTGCCATTTACATTTTTATTGCAATCAATATATTGAATTGTTTTATAACTGCATATAGTGTCAAGTTATGTTAATCGATAATATTATTTGCGTAATTGTTTTGCAGATTTAATATCTATACGTCCAGACGGTTCAGGTTCTCCCACATCAGATGTTACCGTCATCACATTGATGTTATGCCCAGCCGCAGGATCAGGTGGAGGCCTTACCATGGATTTGTTGCACATCAGACCTCGTCAGAGGAGTCGCGCAGATAGTTAGTTGTATGTCCACTCATACACTACCAGATTGTCGTGTATCAGCAGCCTGATCAAACTTGCTGGTCTAGATGAGTTTACAGAGGATTACAGACCGACGTTTGATTCACCTACCGTCATGGCCACACCTCAGGCATATTCGACAGACTACCTTCAGTCACCCCTATCTATTCCTCCAGCAGGTATTTCACAGGAGGATATTGTGGGGGTTATGGACAGTGTTGACGGAGGCAATGGTGGTCCAGCGACGGAGCCAGGAGACGGTATCAGGCGTAACCCTGATAGAAAGGCCAGGGAGCGGTGTTTCTTGTCACCGTATGAGCATGACTAGGCACGTTGTGCCAAGTATCGTGGGAGGAGGAGACAACAGTGACTCCATGTTTTATTGGCTTGTTATCATTATTTCTGCAACTTATTATTGTTATGCCTTCTTGGACTTAATGACGCATATATTATTGATACATGCATTTGGATTTAGTTTATGCTGATGATTAAGAAATACTGAGACAGTATTGCCACAAACATTTCACAAGCTGAAACTACAAAGTTACAAATCGAACACGACTTCAAACCCAGTTTTAACATGACAATTTAAGCACGTGAAAGGTAGGTTTCTGGCACCTTTAAGGACCTTGTTCACACACTCTGAAAGGTTTGTAGTCATGTGACCAAATCGTCTTCCTTCAGCATTATACGCAATATTCCACTTCTCCTTGGGATACGATCAATCCAAGCTGCAATTTGTGGGCTTGTTTCTTTAAATTTTTCCAAACCAGCATCAAAATCTAATCGCGAAGTTGTATAGCCTTTTCATTAACACAAAAATGAATAGCATTAGTAACATGTTAAAGTATAATCAAACTAGAAAAATGTTATGCAAAAAAACCATACCTAACTTCTTCAACTGCTTCTTCAATATGACATTCTTAAACTTATGATTGAAATTACTTGCGACATGTCGAAGGCAAAAAACATGGTAAGCTTTCGGTGGTTGCCACCCCAGGTCAGCGTTATTGACAGCAGTCAAGATGCCAATATGTCGATCTGAAACAAGACATATTTCGTCTTTCTGAGTGACATGGATTCGCAACATAGCCAAAAACCAGGACCATTTATCAATATTCTCTGCAGAAACAACAGCGAATGCAACGGGCAGAACGTAATTTTTATCATCAACGGCGGTAGCAATCAATAGCGTTCCACGATATTTCCCATACAAATGGGTCCCATCGATCTGGAGCATAGGCTTGCAATAATTAAAAGCATCACAACACTGCTTGAATGTCCAGAAAACCCTTCTGAAAACCTTGTGCAAACCATCAAGACGATTGTCAATCCTATAGTCATTCACGTCGAGCTTATAAGCAGAACCTGGAGAAAACAACAACATATAATTTAACCATCTCGGAAGAAATGCGTACGACTCATCCCAATCCCCAAAAACCTTGACAATAGCCTTTTGCTTTGCTTTCCATGCCTTTTTGTATGAGATATGAAATCCTAGACTAGATGCAATCCTTTCCTGGATTGGACCAATTTTAGCACTTGGCTCTTCCCATATCATTTTTGCTTTTTGTGAAAGAAGAACGCATTAGCCAATATGCAGTATTTAACTTATGAACATTTAGGTTTATGACTCACCGATGATCAAAGAACAAATGAAATTTGAGTCAAGCTGTTTGTGATCTTGAGAAAGTGAATGACTAACACATGTGTGGGTGTTGTTCCATATGCCTATAAACCATTCAGTGCTGCCTTTTTTTTGTTATCCCTTCATCCTCCATGGACAACCGTCATTGAGTTATTGACAAACAATTATCAGCCTTTTCGTATCACTTTTTTCCACGATGGCTGTGTGATGTTCAGCCATACAGTATTATTTTATTGCCATCTGCACATCCTGCTTGCTTTCAAACACCTGGTCCTTATACAGCTCTTGACCCATCTGCCAGTTTGGAATTTGTGCCCGTTACATTTCGTCACACTCCTGATGGGGGTGTGCCCAGTTAATATTCGTGTAATGGCTTATTTATGACCAAAACGGTATAGTATCCTCCCCCATATAAGCCGAACACATGTCATTTATAATATTATTGTATTTTATAAAACTAAAAACCACCTTACAAACCACTCACCTGCCACTGGTGGTGGGTCATGCGTTCCAACAATGCCCGGTGATGGAATCGGTTGACACAATACACTGCACGGCTCCTTTTCGAAATCACCATCAACCTCTGTATCCGATGAATCACTATCAGGAACAAGACCTTCATCAACCCCTTCCTCGGAACTATCAGTACGCCACGAGGGATCATATATGTCATGCGCAGGAATCACATCTGATGGCATTGTTAGTGGGGCTGATGGTGGCGGGGGTGGTGACACAGGCATAGCTTCTGCACTATCCACCGGCTCCCGGTTAATGTCTATGTCGTAACTGGTAGGGACAGAGATTTGAGTGCTTACCTCTCCACCAGTGTTTAGTTTCGCATACAACTCGATGTATGACGACTGTCCATACTGTCGAAATGCGTCAACTACTAATGAGATGTCTTCATCCTCCACAACCTCCACAGAAACCCATTGGACCGGGTTACCGGAGGCGCATCTAGCAATCAGTCGAGAGAGGGACTGACCATGTTGTAATCTCAACTTCTTGCATATAATTTTCTTCAGGTCATTATATTTGCAACGGGCGCTCATGCGGAACATCTTCGTATCTCTTCGAAGACTTGACCGTTTGGTCAATTATATCTCCTCCTATTGTAATATAAAATGGCAATTATATCATTCATACTATCACTCATTTTGTTGACAAATTACACAGAAGTAGCAAAAAAAACTTTGGCTTCTTTTACCAACAATCGCACCAGAAAAACACATTGCAAGTGGGAAAAGAGTGTGGGTTTAAATAGCAACAAGTTCGCTATGCTGGCCAGCGAACTGTAACTATCGGCAGGTAATTCGCTGGCCCATGCAGCGAACTATCAGGGAGCTGTCACGTGTCATCAAGTTCGCTTCTTGGTCCAACGAACTTGGTCATCTGTTGACACTTGTTCCCAAGTTCACTAGCCCTGTCAGCGGACTCTCGGGGTGGTGCCACGTGGCGCATAGTTCGCCTTGCCCCTCAGCGAACTATGTGCATGTGAGACACCTGTCACACATAGTTCGCCTTGTCCCCAAGCGAACTTCTCATGCGTGTCAGCATTTATTGCTGCGGAGTTCGCTTGTGTCAGTAGCGAACTACACGTCCACCAAAAATATGACACATCATCATACCTAGTTCGCTATTACTGTGGGAGAACTTGCCCGCGTGGCAGACTGGTAAATTACACTGTTGACGTGGCATTTAAGAAAATAAGTTGTGGAACAGTGGCACTTTGGTCACTGTTCCAAAATTCAATTAGGTCTTATCCCAGTCTTTTTTTTTTTTGGTAAATAGTCTTATCCCACTCTTAATTCAATATTGTTTGAGTCTATAAGACCGGTTTGATTGATAAACTTAAATAATATACAGTATTATACGATATATTGTAATAAAAAAAAGGAAGGCATCCATTTTTTTTTCTTTCCCAATTTGCATGTAAGCTTTATTGGGTGAGACAAATCGAGAAAGATAGAAAGAGAGAGAAAGAACATGAGAGAGAAAAGAGAAAGTGAGGGAATTAATGTACAAATAGCACTATGGAAAGGTGAATGCATGAACATACCTTGATAAATGCTCACGACATAGCCTGCAAGAAATTATAGGGAAGTTAATGAACTGAAATGGAATATAAAGTGCTAACAAAACATTCAACCAGAAAGATAGAGTAATAGCAACCAATTTGAATTTTCATGAAAATAAAAATGTCTTCATTTTTCATTTAGGTATTAGACTATAGAAGACGTTCTGAGTAGATATTCGTAGCATTGTTGACCCGGGGGCATCGACTGGATCTATTGGTTATTGTGTCACTGGTAAGATCCGTGAATTACACTCAGACTGGTTGACTCATATATATATATATATATATATATATATATATAAATATATAAATATGAACATATAAATTTAATTATATTCTTCATATCTAAAATGAGTTAAACAAAGTTCACTAAATAAGCTTAAAAATTATCCAATCACACTTTTACAAGTTCATGAAGCACAAATAAATGAAAATATATGCTATTACTATGTCAATTTAAATTGCAACTCAGAATCTCTATAAGCATACTTTTTAGTGACATTAAACTCATATTTTTCAAATTCATCTACATTGAAAGGACATATATCACATTCTCTTAATTTATTATTTCGCAAATTCCTTCAGTATTGGAAGGTGAAATTTGAGGTCCTTATAGAAGAACAAATAAAAGTATACTACTAACAAATAAAATTACAAAAAAATTAAAAATGAGTTCTACATCTTTTTTGACATGATGAAACAATTTTGATATATTTTTTTTTTTTAAGAAAAATAAGATTTCTCTCAAGACGATGTTCGATTTACTGGAGGAGCCTGAAAGAGTATGTAGCCCAATAACAACAATTCATATATTATTATTTGGTAATTATTGAAGCTCATTCTTAAAATTATTTCTGCTTAGACAAACTGAGAGTCTTGAAGCTAAGCAAGAACACATGTTATACATTATTTCTTACTATCATCCAGTGGAGCATATGGCAAAGATGCTACAAGACTTTCCTTTTCCAAGGCATATACGCACTTTGAAAGTAGCAAAATTTTAATATTTTTTAAAATGCCATCACGTTATGCTATTATGGGAATGGCTCATTACAATCAAATTGGTTCCTGGTTTATTTGGTGGTTTGGCTCTACTTGAGCTTAAAGGTGATAAAAAAAATGACTTCCAAAATGTTATGGGACCTAGAAGGAGATCAATATGCTACAAATATAGATTGGCCCTTACAATTCAAAAAATGAGATCCTCGGGGAGGACATTTGTTTGCTAACCATCACCTTAAGGATAAGGTGAAAGTCTTGGGAAGAGTATTGATACAAACCCTATCTACTGACTCACCATATATAAGTGAGGGGGAGATTGTTGGAAATCCAAGTGTGAATGATTAAAAGTCCCACATTGGAAAGGAATGGGAAAAACATGGCATATATAAGTGAAATGTTCAATGCTTTAAGTTTTTTGGTTGAGATATGGTGTTAGACTCCTTTGTTGTGGGTTTGTTGGTTAGGCTTATTTGATGCATGGATGTTAATCTCTCCTAATTAGACTCCCCCTAGCCGCTGCCCAACAGAATTTAAACGCTGGGCTTGTAACCACCTTGGTCATACTGAGGTTTCCAAAAATAGAGCAAACCATAAAGGACAATAAACTCAAGATGCTGAAAGCAGTTGTGCAGCAAATTGAGGAGGAACACCTGTTTATATTGCTATTTGCTACAGCAAAGAATCATCGCGAACTGATAGCGGCTAAACCGTCCCTATTACAGCCAATGTTAATTTGTTCAAAGACTTGAGGAAGACTAGCTCCTCAATGATAAAGCTTGCAAATGGAAATGTCATCAAAGTTGAAGGACAATTTTTGTTTTGATCAAGAATATTGCAGATAATAACATTATTACCAATGTTCCTTTTGATCCAAACATATATCTGACTTTGTAAAGTCTTGGACAACTCTAGCCTGATCTTTAAGGATCTTACCTATAAAATCTTTTATGCTAATGGTTATGAATAATGTCAGCAGCAAAGAAAGCAGGAGTTTTAGCCAGAACTCTAACTTTGACAAAGTCATCTCTAGTATTGTTGGTTACTTAGTCATGTGAAACAAAATGACTAAAGGCTCAAGTTAAGAATCAACTTGAGAAAATAATATCCAAGAGCAAAAGAATGAAGGTAAAGAAGAAATTTAAGCGAAAGTGTAATGTAGCTTTATTGGAACCTACAACATCCAAAGTCACAGCAATATCAAATCAAGTTATTTGGCTCAAAAAAATTCCATCTGATATAGGACAACAGAAAAAAAAAAAAACTATTGTATGAGAGCCAACAAGTCATTTATCACTATAACCAAGAACTCAGGGAAAAAATAATGAGAAATATTTTTCTCAAGTTACATAAAAAAATTTATCTCATGTCACAGACACATCGCAATCCGAGCCAGCATTTCTTTTTCTTTTTTCTTTTCTTTTAACCGTGGGACCCACTCAATTATGTCTCTACATGAGATAATATTATCTCATGTAGCATGAGAAAAGCATTGCCCAAAAATAATTAAGCATATAAATGTGAAGTAAATCTTCTTTAGTTAACTTGACCATGTTATATGGTAGGATCCTAACCATTCATGGACAAATCAATAATGATGGAGAATAGGAGAGAGAAAAATATTAGAAGGGGAGTAACAAGATCTCGTTGATTTTCCCTTGAATGGTTAGACTCCTCCCATATGACATAATTGTAACACCCCCTTCTAGAACCGGTTTGTTATCATTGTTTTATGATAATTCTTGAAGCGGCCCGGCGTTACAATAATCATACTAAATAACACAGGAGAGGATTTTTTCCATAAGAAAGCAAGCTGGGTTGAAGGAAGTTAATTTGGTGCATCGTAATTCAGAGAACCAACTTGCAAGAATAATGACCGAGGCCCTTTCCAAGGGCAAGAATGATAAGATCAAAGCTTGGAGTTTACAAGAAAAATCTCAATGAGTCGCTTGTGACAACTCTAAATAATAATGATTACTATTAGCAAAAGTAGATGATACTCTTAGTTAACCTATTGCAACAAGTTATATTGAGTAATAATGTTTGCTTTTGATTACAACAACTTACTTTGTACCTATGTCTCTAGTATAAATTCCCTAAGATGAATGAAAATGTAGAGGTTTGAACATTGTTGTGTATGATTGCTTGTCAAAAAAATTCTTTTGTGCATATTTCAAGCAATGTCTCTTCCTCGATATACAACATTACAACTAGCTCATTCGAACATTTATCATTCTAAATTTCACTCTCAGTTATCTTTCCAATCGCGATCATCTTGTGTATTGCCTCCCTATTGATCTCTAAGTTGTCTTTCTACCTGTAGAACACATTGTATTTCTTGTTTTTTAAAGATTGTTTATTTGCTATAATCTTAGCGCTTAATAAGCTTTAGCTTGAGGAAGAACGTAGACTAATTCCCCAATCGAGAAGGGAGGCACATCCTCTAGCCCCCAAAGATTTTCCTAGAATTTGCTTGAGGCAGGGTTTGAATCCATGACTCAAGCAAACCCTTGGAAGCTCAGTTGCCAACTGAGCTACCGTTGGGGATTAGTATTAGGTTATTATTATGTTATGAGTCTAATAGGGAATGAACCCTAATGGCAGAAGAAGAACAGAGGAAATTGAAAAGAGAATTCCAGAATTTTTATACAATACTTGAAAAGTCTGTTTACATGTATCTTATACCTTGCCATTCACTTTGGCATGACACGTATTGCTTTGTATCTATGGGCCCTTACCCGTAAGGCTATTAACAAGAAGACTTATTACTGAACAATACAGAAACAAACTATCTTAGTAAAACACATGTGTCCTACATCATAAGCTGCATACCACACGTGTCCTCATCACAAATTTTAAGCTACATAGTCACTTAAACGAGTGGGCATCTTCTTCTCTCTTGCTGACCTTCTTACCGTAACATTCCCCTCTCCTTGACAAAGAACCTTGTCCTCAAGGTTCAGGTGAGGATAGCAACGACTGAGCTCATCAATAGGTTCCCAAGATGCATCTTCTGGCACCGCTTCGGACCACTGCACTAAGGCTTCACGATGCTGAGAAGTGCCATCAGTGACCACACGTGATCCAAGCACTGCCAATGGCTCCTGCACAGGTTGATTATCAATGGCAGCTGCTGGAAGAGAGGCTCCCACCCATGAACTAGAACCCACATAAGGTTTGAGTAAGGAAATATGAAATACAGGGTGAATTTTGCACCCTGGAGGAAGTTGTAGCTGATAAGCTACAGGTCCTAGCACCCTTGAAACTGGAAAGGGCCCAAAAAACCGTCGTGCCAGCTTGTGATTCCATCTCCTAGCCACTGAAACCTGACGGTAAGGTTGTAGTTTAACCCAAACTTGATCACCCACTGCAAAGGACCGCTCCTTATGATGCTTGTCATACTGAACCTTCATCCTGTTGCGAGCACGTTCCAGCTGCAACTTTAATGCAGCCAACACCTCATTGCGTTGTTGCAGCAAGGAGTCAATAGCCTCAATTTTAACCAAACCACGAGGGTAAAAAGGAATCATCAAAGGAGGCTTCCCGAACACAGCCTGGTAAGGAGTCATACCAATTGCTGAATGTGTGGCAGAGTTGTAATGAAATTGAGCCCAGCAAAGAAAAGAAGCCCATGAATGGGGCCTATCATGGCAGAAGGAACGCAGATACTGTTCCAAATATCTATTTGTTACCTCAGTTTGTCCATCGGACTGATGATGATAAAATGAAGTAGTGCGAAGTGTAGTGCCACTAAGGGAGAAAAGATGCTTCCAGAAATGACTCAAAAATATAGTATCACGGTCAGATAAAATTGATCTAGGAAAGCCATGGTTACGAACAATTAGATCACAAAATAAAGCTGCAACAGTAGCTGCTGTGTAGGAAGATGAGAGTGAGCCAAAATAAGCAAACTTGGACAATCTGTCAACTACGACCATAATTGTGGTGAATCCTTTTGAAGATGGCAACCGAGAGACAAAATCCATGGACAACTCCTCAAACACTCCTTCAGGAACAGGCAACGGTTGGAGCAAACCCGAAGCTTTAGAAGTTTCTGGTTTAACTTGTTGACAAATAGGACACTCCCGAACAGCTTGCTTCACATCTTGCCTCATTGAAGGCCAATAAAATGTAGAGGAGAGACGAAGGAATGTTCTTAAAGTACCAGCATGACCCCCAACAAAGGAGCAATGAGCTTCCTTAATTAATGCTGGAATCAAAGGAGAATTAGAACTCAAAAAATACCTGTTCTTGTGGAATAAAATTCCCCCACGAACCGATATGCTAGAATCAGTCACTGACCCATCACCAACTTGTTGATGCAACTGCAACAATCTAGCATCTTCAAGATTTTGTTGCCTAACAGCATTCAATATATCAAAGGAAGGTTGTGACAGCAAGGCATGTACTGATCCATTCTCATAAACCCGAGACAATGCATCAGCCACCCGATTTGAACAACCAGTCTTGTATTCAATGGTAAAGGTATAACCCATTAACTTGCTCAAATATTTTTATTGCTCAGGGGTCTGAATTGTTTGATTCAGAATTTCCTTGATGCTTTGATGATCAGTTCTGATTGTAAATTCAGAACCAAGGAGGTATTGTCTCCAGCGTTTGATGGCAGCCACAATAGCATATAGCTCACGCACATATGTAGAAGCATTAGACATGCGAGGACCCAGTCTTTTGCTAAAGAAAGAAAGAGGCTTGTCATGTTGTAAGAGAACCGCTCCAATGCCAGAATTAGAAGCATCAGTTTCTACCACAAAAGGAGCTGTGCTTGGTCGAACCGAGAGCTGCTTGGGAATATTTTTTCAGAGAGCAAGAGTGTAGAGTAGTAATCAGGATTGCCAACAGGAGCAATCTACTCTGACTAAGAGCAACCCTCTTCAACTATACGCAAGCGTACGTGTCAAGCAATATAGGGTATTGTAGCCCCAGATTTATCGTCCTCAGGGAGCAGTTGTGAAGTAAGAAGCGTTAAAGGAAACTTAATTTGTAAAATGGAGAAATAAAAGAAATTACTATTCTCAGCTAAGCTTCACAAAGAGCAATCTCTGGGCAGCTAGTTAAACAATGTTAACCATTCTGAACCAGATGAGAGCAGTGAATGACTTAGCACGGTCATCGAATAAAAAGGCATAAATTGAAGTAACTTTAAGAGCAGTCAACGAAATGAAAGTAAGAGCATCAGCTGGTAAAACACAGTTCAGTTATCGTGAGGAAAAGGTTGTGATAGAAGTTGAGTTAAGATTAATTTCAGAAAAAAAAAGATCAAGTAGGTGTTACGGGTTCCATGTTTTCATCCCTTTGGTTAACCGTGCTTGGTAGCATATTTTACAAGTGGATTTTGCTCCTTCCCTTGTTTTGCTATAGGTAAGCAGAGGGTAAGGCCTTACTCTCCACGTTACTCCATAGTACTTGGAGTTATATGCAAGGAAACCATGCTGCCTTCTCAAAAGAGCATGGATTCACATGGCAGTGCTCCCCATTCCAGGTGTTTCTCCCTCCTTTCTTCAGGCTAAACTACCCCAGGATTTTGAGAATGCTCCACACGCCTTTGTCAGTGTTTCATCAACCGAGTGGTCCCGGGATGAGGTTGCCAGCCCAAAGGGTTTCACAAAATCAATAAATTAAACCAAAGAGCAACTCAAAATTCATTTATAAAATATGTGTTCCTTACAAAGCTATCCTAAGACAAAATGGATTACTTCTATGGAACCCTCACCTACTTAGAGGAAGTTAGCTCCTAGTGAGCATTTTTACAAAAAGAAAACAAAGAGATAATGAGTCCTAGGATGGGTGCTGATGATTCCCTTTATGAGGATTGCTTGTTCCTTTTATATGGTTCTTCATTTGATCTCCATTGTTCCTTTCATCAAGGGTCGTGCTTTGTCTAGATCCTCTCCAATGGTAGCTTTGCTTCTTGTCAGCTTGGCCTTAAATGGAAGTGGTCCCCCTTGCTTTTGGCTCCCTTTGTGAGTAGGAGTATCGGATTCAGGGAGGCACCTCCACTCCTTCTGCTGCAGCTGACGTGGCTGTTTTTGATTGCTCAGCTTCCTTGCTTCCGTACTGTAGCAGAGGTAGCACCTCCACCTTCTCTGTTGTGGCTGACGTGGTGGCTTCCCATTGCTTCCTTTGACTGCTGTTGTACTACAGCAGGTTTTTTTTCCTTTCTGCGCAACCCTCCTTCTTCTCTCTTCATTTTGTGGTTCCTTCTGATGGGCCTGAGGTGTCCTGAACAAAGAAAACTAACCCGATAGTCATATGAAAAATATAATGTTAAATTTGCTCCAAGTCTACCTTAATTCCCACTTTCGGTATTGCTCTGGTCCACTATTCAAAACAGTTGCTCTATATGGAAAGAAGGTTGAGGGGAGTGATTTATAACCAAACATGAGTTTTGTAGAATAATTTACACTTAATGGGCCTCAACTTTTGAGGACCATCAAGCTGCAAAATCTGGGAGAGCTAGGACAGGGCAAGAAGTCATCACCTCCTTGAGCTTCCTGAAAGCATCTGCTGCAGTAGTGGACCAACAAAAATTTCCAGCACCCTTTCCAACACCTTTTAACAAGTTAGTAAGAGGGAGGGCTATAGAAGCATAGCCTTTCACAAATCGTCGATAGTATCCCGTCAAGCCAAGAAATCCTCTAAGTTGTTTGAGAGACTTAGGTTCTGGCCATTGCATCATGGCTTCAATCTTCTTAGGATCAGCAAAAACTCCTTGATGGGAAACTACATGTCCCAAATATTCAATCTGATCCACTCCAAAGGCACACTTGTTGACTTTGACAAAAAATAGGTGTTGTTGTAGACAGTGTAAGGCCAAATGGAGGTGTTCGACATGCTCCACAATGGACCTGCTAAAAATCAAAATATCATCAAAAAATACAATTATGAATTTGCGAAGGTAAGGCTTGAATATGTGATTCATCATAGCTTGGAAGGTCGCGGGTGCATTAGTTAGGCCAAAAGGCATAACTAAGAACTCATAGTGCCCCTCGTGAGTTCTAAAGGCAGTCTTTGGAATATCAACGGGACTCATCCGGATTTGGTGGTACCCTGCTCGCAAATCCAACTTAGAAAATATTGTAGGACCTCCCAATTCATCCAATAATTCATCAATGGTAGGAATCGAGAATCGATCCTTTATAGTAGCAGTATTCAACGCTCTGTAATCAATACATAACCGCCAAGTGTTGTCCTGCTTTTTCACCAACAAAACTGGAGACGAAAAGGGACTATGGAAGTTCTGAATAAATCCTGACTTCAACAATTCCCCCACCTGTTTCTCAATTTCAGTCTTTTGGCAGTGAGCATACCTATAAGGCCTGACATTAATTGGGCTGCTTCCTTCCAATAAATGAATGGAATGATCCATGCCACGAAAAGGGGGAAGCTTGGCAGGAACTGCAAACACGTCCTGAAAAGACACAACCACCTTCCATATCCTCGGTTCAAGCGTAACCTTAAGGGACAATAGTTCTGAGTTGACAACAGCTCCATGTGCTTCACCCGAAATCAACTCCATAGCACAACAAGTAGCGCACTCCAAGCTACCTTCATCTGAGGCAGAATTTGTCACATCCAAAGGATGCACCCCTTGAAGGACAATAGTTGATCCTTTCCACAAAAATTCCATTGTTAACCGTCGATAATCATGAGTCACCCTCCCCAACAATTCAAGCCAAGGCATTCCAAGGATAGCATGAAAAGTAGCCAGCTCAATAATCCAAAAATCCACAAGAAAAAGTACATCTTGCAACTTAATAGGGACTTGCAAACACTTACGGTCAGAAAACAAAATCTCCCCATTACCAAGAAAAACACGAAGCTTCTGAGAACGTACGATGGGCAATTTAAGCTGATCAACTAGTTGACTTTGAAGAAAATTGTGTGTGCTCCCAGAATCCACCAAAAGTGATATGGCAGAGCCTTCTAATGAAGTAAGGAAGGTCAAAGAATGTTGATGATCTTTGACACAAAAAGCATGTAACGAAGCATCATTGGTTTCATTAAAACCGGAATCTGCCTACCAAAGAATTTGTTCCTCTTCAGGATCACCCTCATCTGTTATCTCCTCCCCAATGAACAGCATCAGTTTGGACTTGCATCGATGCTTACTGGTCCACTTTTCATCACATGTATAACAAAGGCCTAACTCCCTCTTCCGCTGTAATTCATCATTGAGCACACGTTTGTAATTCGAAGGAGGAGGCAGTGCCAGGGGTCGAGTCTGAGTTGAACCAGAATTGGTTTGAGACGAAGGAGTATGCTCAACAGAAACTGAAGTTCGTGGAAATAATTTCTTGGAGCCCGCAGCAAATGAAACTCTCAATTCTCCATGATGATCATCATATGCCATGGCCAATTGGATCGCCTGATGCAAAGTTAATGGTGCTCTCAATTGCACAACACTGCGCAATTTAGCTTGCAATCCCGACACAAAGAAATGCATAAGTAAATCATCATCCAGTTTAGGAACTTGATTCACCAAGGATTCGAAGCGTTGAATATAATCACTCAAGGATGAAGTTTGCGTCAGTTTAGATAAAGCACCTTTCAAACTAACAAAAGTTGAAGTACCAAACCTTTGACGCAATGCGAGAGTGAAAACTGTTATGGACCAGGATTAGGCCCATGATCAGTAAGGCCCACAATCAGCGCAGGCCCACAAGTAAGCATTATAAATAGGAGCTGGACGCTACAGGTATGACCTAATCTCTTTTTACTGATACGCTGTAATACCCCATATTTTCTTTTAATAAAATAATAATAATAATAATAATAATATACTAATAATAAATATTTTTATATAATAATGATATTTAGTATTTTTGTAATTAATAATATTGGTATTTAATATTTTTAATTAATGAGTTAATAATAGTTAAAATAATAAGAGGTAAGATAATAATAGTAATATTATTTGATTTATGTGATAATATATAATTTTATATATATATATATATATATATATATATATTAGATGATAAATTATGATTAATTGATTTATTAATTGATTGATGATTTATGTATTTATGTTTGATTAATAATGATTGATTGATAATGTTCGATTGATAATGTTCGATTGGTAATGATTGATTGGTAATGTTCGATTGATAATGATTGATTGGTAATGTTTGATTGGTAATGATTGATTGGTAATGTTGATTGATAATTTGATTAGATATGATGAGTCAATAATGAGTCAGCATTGAGTCAGTAATGCACGAAACCCATATCTGAGCCCAAAACTTCAACTATAAATAGAGGTCTAGCCTAACCAAACCAATTCACTCTTCAACATTTCTCCTCTACTATTCTCTCTTATTAGTTTTTTTATTCTTCTCGTTACCAACCGGTTCTCTATCCCAAATTACTCTTTTCTTCTAGAAGTTAGCGAAAACGGAGACTAGGTAATCCTAATCCCTAGAGAGTCATAGATTATATTGATATGAATTTTGGTATATGTAATCCTTTTCGTAGGTTATTTCTTTTATAAAACTTGGATGTAATCTTAATCCCTAGATGTTCTTAGTATTTCTGTATGAATATTTTTTATATATATAGGTATTTGTTTTTTTTTAAATTTAAATTACTACATATGATAATTAGAATATGGATACAAGTTATTCCTTAGAATGAAAGAGAATTCCGAATAAGCTTTTTTGAAGGACATGGGAATCGAACTGCAACACACACACCCACTAAACACTACACACCCCACCACCACTAGGCTAGCCCTAGTGGGTTGAATTCCGAATAAGCTTGCAATATATGATATAAACTTTTATTAGAAATTATGATTATGTGCAATATATGATATAAGATTTAATTCGGGTGCAATATATGGATCTTATTGAATAATTATGAAAATTATGGAATTATAATACTCTTTAAGAAAAACTTTCCAAATATGTGTTTTAATGATTGAATTCGAATATTTATAACTATGATAATTGATGTGATGGGATTATTTGAATGACGATGATTGGATTTGAATTTTTCTATGATGAATGTTGAAGATTTGAATTATTATATCCTTGAATAAATTGGAAAGTTATGATGAGGATCAGATTTGGATTTTTCTATGATGAATGTTGAAGATTTGAATTATTATATCCTTGAATAAATTGGAAAGTTATGATGAGGATCAGATTTGGATTTTACTGTGATGAATGTTGAAGATTTGAATTATTATATCCTTGAACACAACTTTTGGGCTTTATGCCTCCGATGTGAAACTGATGTGAAAAAGATTATATCCGTTCTTCCCAAAGTGGTATCTGGTAACAGTGGTTTTTTCCCGGGATACTAGTAGCAACTTTGGGAAGAGGTGTGCACACTAGAAAGATGTGAATTGATTATGGCCAATTTTGATTATACGTGGCTGGTAACAGTGGTTTTTTCCCGGGTCACGGGGTAGACTGGCAGGGTTTCCCGGGTCTACCATGGTTCTCTTCCCACTAAATATAATGAACTTAAACATTATTAATGAAAATTGTTATTTGATTTGATTACGAAGAATGTCATTGAGTTGTGAATATTATCATATTATGATTAATGTTGTGCTAAATATGTTAGTTGACAATTACCCTTATACACTAAATGGACTAAATAATCTTAAACATGATTAATAATGATATTAATACTTGATTTGAGTTATGATTAAATTTCTTATTTGAATTATTACTTGATTATGATTAAATGACATATTTGAATATTGCTTGAGTTATGAATAAATGACATATTCGAAATATTAATTGAGTTGATTATGTTGATTATTTTTAAATAAATGTCTTGATTGATATTGGGTTATATTATCCTCGTTTTGTATCTTGATTGGGATTACCAGCTTTGCTGACTTTTGTGTTTGTTTGACTGCAATGATCCTGCGGCTGCGGGGGAGCAGATTTTCAGTGAAGCATGTTGCAAAGGATGGGGCTAGCTGTGGACAGTGAGGATCACGACTCGGATATTTCTAGCTGTCATAAATATTATGTATAAAAAAAAACTGTAGTCTTAGATTTTTATTTGAATGTAATAGAGTTAGCCTTGCACTTGTCCCTGTACAGGTGCGGCGGTAACACTTCCCAAATTTGATCATTTTGAACTTCCGCTGTTATTTATAAAATTATTGAATTTATTTATGCTATTATAAATTGTTAGAATTTGGGGTGTTACATACGCACAACGAGACAGTACGCACACACACACCTCTTCCAAGGCTAAGGCCATTAGATAATGTGTGATCTGCTGTCCTCAAGATACCTAACTCATAGATATCCAGAGAAGACACCTGGATCATAGATCAATCATCCAATCCCAATTGGACACATCTGCTTAAGGCAGAACATTGGCGCCGTATGTGGGAAACTTTTCCACGGCAAACGTTGTGAAAGTCAGCAAAATCGATGGTGAGAACTACGAGGAGTGGTCTCCGTCAGCCCACCGTATCAAACCTCCAGGTTCCTCCTTCTGTTAGGGAGGGTCCCGCGGAGTCAAGGCAGCAGATGCCGCAAATCCCAGATTCAGATGCGGTGCACGTTAGTGACGTGCATTCAGATTCAGCATCAACTCCTGCGGTCAACCCAAATGCCCTGTACCTCCCAGGGTTGCAACCAATTGAGGACGCAACGGCAGAAGCCCCGGGTCCACAGGTGACGAATTTAGCTATGGAGGCCGTACTTCGAAGGATGGAGGAATTGGAACAGCGTAATAAGCTGCAACGGCAAGCTGATGCAAGACAGATCCAAGATTTGGAAGATCGGTTGTGGCGCGCAACAAACCCAGATCCCGAGCGGGCCATCGCGCAGGTGGTGACGGATCTGCAAACTGCGAACCCCAGCAGGGCACTCAGGAACGCTCCCACCGTCCTGCAAGGGCTAATGCTGGACCCGGGTGCATCCCACAAACCCTAGTGCACCCCGGTTCACGCCAACAGCCACGGAACCCTATGGGCCCGAGACACGCTGGACACAATCAGCAACCCCGGCGCGCGCCAGACCCACAACGCCTTGCCGAGATCCACCGTCAGGGGCCCATCGCTCGGGCTCCAGATGACGTAACCGGGGTGTACCGAAGAAAATACAACAGGGGGCAGTACAATGACAGTCCCTTCGCCAATGAGATCGTGGAAGCCCCATACCCGAAAAATCTAAATTTATCCGAGTTGATTAAGTATGACGGAACAACGGATCCGCAGGTACACTTGGATGCCTTTGATACAACTATGTACATCAAAGGGATTGAGGAACCCTTGATCACAAGGCTTTTTGCAACTACATTAACTGGTGCGGCCCAGGCGTGGTTTTCGTCATTACCGGCGGGATCTATCAAATCCTTCGAGGAGTTTGGTGGGCGCTTCTTACTAAATTTCGCCACCAGTAAGAAGCAGCCGAAGTCAGAATTCGCATTGGGAAAAATTAAGCAGCAGCCAGGGGAGACATTACAGAAGTACTTGGATCGGTTCAAGTTAGCCGCGCTCCAAGTACCCGGGTTGCCAGAAAACGTTCATTTACACCTGGTGATAGCCGGGCTGCACGGAACATCCCGGTTAGCTAAATCAATATATAAGGATCCGCCTCGGACCTTAGTTGAGTTCAATACACGTTCCAAAAAATACCTGGAGCTCGAGCAGATGGAGTGGGAAAATGTGGACCAAAGGCAACAGCCTGGTCAGGGAGAAAAGCTCGGGGGCCGACGGATAAATGACCTTCGAGGAAAACGGCAGGACGATAGGCAGCAGGCCAAGGGAAGGTTTGATAAATATGCCCCCCTGAATTCTACTCGGTCGCAAATATGGCGCGAAGTCGCGTTCACCGATATGAAGAAAGTCGAGCGACCTCGGCCATTACAAAACTAGGCTGGTTTGGATCGAACCCGGTACTGCGCATTTCACGACGGTCCGGGTCATACAACAGATGAATGTTGGGATCTTAGAGATGCAATTGAGAAATACATTAGAGAGGGGAAGTTGCGGCAATACGCAGGGATGGAGGAATAGGAAGCGAAGAGGAGGGCGGCTAGGAAGCCCACCCAAGGATAGGAAGTTTAAAGAAGAGGGACGAGGTAAGAAGCCGATTAAAGAAGACGACGAGTTCCAAGAGCCGGAGTTCGAGTGCAACGTGATCAGTGGAGCTTTTGGTGGTGGTGGCGACACCATGAACGCACGACGTAAATATTTGCGTGAGGTGCTTTCAATTCGAGAGCGCCCTAAGTTCAAGCAGGAAGAGGAACCAGAACAGCCGCTGCTATACTTCACGAAGAAGGAACTCGAGGATGTAGTGCCTGGGCATGTTGATGGGTTGGTGATTACAGGAACATTGGTAAATTACAGAGTTAGGAAGATTTTCCTGGACAATGGAAGTTGTGCGGATATAATTCTGTGGCACGCATTTAAGAAGATGAATTTAGATGAAGAAGATTTGAAGGCTTGCAACACGGATTTAATTGGGTTTAATGGCCATAACACTACTCCCAAGGGGTATATTGATCTTCGATTAACATTGGGGACTAAGGAGGCATACAAGTCCAAGAGGGTGAGGTTCATTGTAGCCGACTTTCCATCCGAATACAACGTGATTTTAGGAAGACCTATAATTCATGCGTGGGACATGCTAGTCTCAACCAAGCATCAAAAGTTGAAAATGATTGGTAAGCAGGGTACGGTACTTACCATAGCTGGGGACGAAAAGGAGTCTCGGAATTGTTATTTCAGATCTGTACGGACGGTGGACCAAGATCCCAAAGACGTAGTTATGGCTAAACAAGGTGGTTACCAACCTTCGAAGCGGAGCTCGGTTAATATGGTGGAATTGGATATGAGAGATGAAACACAGATGCCAAGGCCAGAACCTGACGGCGAGTTAGATGAGGTAACTGTGGGAGCGCCAGGACAAACAACGAAGATAGGAAATGGGTTGACGGATGAGGAGAAAGCTCAGTTGGCCTCCTGTTTGAGGAGTTATAATGACATCTTTGCTTGGAAATCTTCAGATATTCCAGGGGTGGATCCAAAGTTCTGCTGTCACAGGTTAGCTGTATATCCCGGCTCAAAACCGGTAGCGCAGAAGAAGAGGAAGCTCAGCTCAGAGCGTCGGCAAGTGCTCGAGGATCACGTGAAAGCACTTCTTGAGGCCGGATTCACCAGGGAGATACAATACACAACTTGGTTGTCAAACGTAGTCATGGTGAAGAAGCCAAATGGAAAGTGGAGGGTATGCACGGATTACACTGACCTAAACAAGGTGTGCCCTAAGGATGCATATCCAATGCCCAACATCGACCAGCTGGTTGATAATTCCTCCGGGTTCCGTGTGCTATCCTTCATGGATGCTTATTCGGGGTATAACCAAATCCCACTGCATCTCGAGGATCAGGAGAAAATTGCTTTTATGGCAGAAAAGGCAAATTACTGTTATAATGTGATGCCTTTTGGGCTGAAAAATTCAGGCGCAACGTATCAATGAATGATGAACCAAGTATTCTCTGATCAGTTGGGTAGGAACGTTGAGGTGTACATCGATGACATGATAGTGAAGTCGGTTGATATGCCAAAACACGTTCGTGACTTAGAGCAGACCTTCGATAAGCTCAGGCAGCATCGTATCAGGTTAAACCCGGCGAAGTGTGCCTTCGGGGTCTTTGCAGGGAAGTTTCTCGGATTTATGCTCACGCATAGGGGGATAGAAGCGAATCCGGATAAGTGTGGGGCAGTTCTAAGCATGGCAGCGCCAACAAGCAAGAAGGAGATACAACAGTTGACAGGAAGATTGGCTTCCCTGACGAGGTTCCTACCCCGGTCGGCGGAGACAACCCTGCCCTTCTTTAAGCTACTGAGGAAAGAAGCTCAGTACGGGTGGACCTAGGAATGTGAAGCTGCATTCCAGGAGATAAAGAGGCAACTTGCTTCCCCCCCGGTGCTAGCGAAGCCAAGGGAGTTGGAAACTTTAATTTTGTACTTATCCGTTGGAGATATGGCAGTAAGTTCGGTTCTGGTGCAGGAGAATGCAGAGGGTCAACAACCGATATACTTCGTGAGCCGGCTCTTGCAAGGAGCCGAGCTTCGATATCAGCGACTGGAAAAGGTGGCTTTTGCACTTCTGGTCTCGGCAAGGAGGCTCCGAGCGTACTTTCAGGGACATAGGATCCTGGTGAGATCCGACCTGCCGATCCGGCAAATTCTCCATAAACCTGATTTGGCAGGAAGGATGATGAGTTGGGCGGTGGAGTTATCGGAGTTTGACATAACTTTCGAGAACCGTAAGGCGATCAAGTCTCAGGCGTTGGCCGACTTTGTCCGCGAGCTCACTTCAGTCCAAACGGCAGAGCCTGCTAGCCTGGATACATGGCATGTATATGTTGACGGGTCCTCTAATGCAAAGGGCATATTGAAAACCCTGATGGCGTTGCAATTGAATACTCTATGCAAATGGACTTCGATACTTCCAACAACCAGGCTGAGTATGAGGCCCTCATAGCCGGGCTGTTGCAAGCACAAGAGCTCGGAGCCTGAAAAGTAAAGGTCTATAGTGATTCTCAGTTGGTCACCTCACAAATTGAGGGAAGTTACCACGTAAAAGGACCTCTACTGGCTAAATATCTTGAACGTGCAAGACAGATAATGGCAGACTTCGAAAAGGCAGAGGTTAGTCACATTTCTAGAAGTGAGAACAACAGACCGGACATACTATCCAAGTTGGCAAGTACAAAGGGGTGGGGAAACCACCGGACCGTGATTGAGCAAAGTATCCCGGCGCCGACGTGCATCATGCAGATCTCTCAGGGGAATAATTGGCGTACTCCCATTATTGAGTACGTTGAAAATGGAACTTTTCCTGTTGAGAGAGCAGAGGCTAAGAAGCTAATCCGAGATGCGGCGTCATACACCGTGATAGAGGGGCAACTTTATAAGAAAGGTATTTTCACCCCCCTGTTAAAATGTCTAAACCCGGATAGGGCCCAATATGTTCTAGCGGAAATCCATGAGGGAATCAATGGGCAACATGTCGGGGGTAAGGCGTTGGCCCGGAAGGCTCTCTGAGCTGGATACTTTTGGCCGTCCATGATCTATGATGCGAAGGAGCACGTACAGAAGTGCGATCAATGTCAGAGGCATGGCAGGAACCTGTTGGCTCCCCCTGAGGAGTTGAGTATAATCACAGCTCCCTGGCCGTTTTACAAATGGGGAATGGATCTCTTGGGTCCATTCGCAGCTGCTGAAGGCCAGCTTAAATGGTTAGTGGTGGCAGTGAACTATTTCACAAAGTGGGTTGAAGCGGAGCCAGTCGCAACCATCACTTCGGCTCGGATTCAGCGATTTTTGGAGAGGAATATAATATGTCGGTTTGGGATTCCGGCCGAGGTGGTAACCGATAACGGGACCCAATTCGCAAGCAAAGGGTTTCAGAACTTGATGGAGAATTTCCAGGCATCGCTTTGCCTCGGTTGCACACCCTCAAACAAATGGCCAAGCAGAGGCTGCAAACAAAGTAATCGTGGAAGGACTTCGAAGGCGCATGGAGCAATCTGCCAAAGGAAGGTGGGTGGAGGAGTTATATTATGTCCTGTGGGGGTATAGAACCACAATTCAGACTTCTGTTGGGGAATCCCCATTCAGGTTAACTTATGGGTGCGAGGCCATGATTCCGGTAGAGTTGGGAGAACCATCTTGGAGAAGGGTTCAAGCCCTGTCGCAAGCAGAAGAGGTCAACAACAGTAAAATAGCCATAGAGCTGGATTTGATAGATGAATGTCGGGTCATGGCGCACTGCAGAAATGTTAGCGCCAAGCAGCTCGTGGCCAGTAGGTTCAATAAGAAGGTGAAGCCCATGACGTTTGAAGTGAAGGACTTGGTGCTCCGACGAGCAGACATCGGAGGACGGAACACGGCTGATGGGAAGTTGGCTCCAAGATGGGAAGGCCCGTTCAGGGTAAAGGAACAACTTTCAAGAGGGTCCTACGTTTTGGAAACCCTGCAGGGGAAACGCCTGACAAGAACCTAAAACGCGGATAAGCTGAAAAAGTATTACAGTTGACGGAAACCTCAAGGCCTTTTCTTTCATCTTTTCTTTTATTGTATTATGCAATTTGAATTATGAATAAATTTTTGTTTCCTGTTATAATTGAAAATATATCATGAAGCAGCAGAACCAAAGTGTTTCTGACATTAGAAATAAATCTGAGGTATTTGAACCTAACCCGCCAAGGTGACAGGGGTAGGAATTCTAACCTTGCAAAGGAATCCGGGGTATTTGAACCCGTCTCACCCAGAGGGTGGGATTGAGTGTTCTAGCCACGGAAATAAATCCAGGGTATTTGAACCCGTCCAGCCCAAAGGCAGGATAGAGCGTTCTAGCCCCGTAAGGCAATCTGGAGGAATTGAACCCGTCTCACCCAATGGGTGGGATTGAGTGTTCTAGCCCCGTAAGGCAATCTGGAGGATTTGAACCCGTCTTACCCAGAGGGTGGGATTGAGTGTTCTAGCCACAGAAATAAACACGAGGTATTTGAACCCGTCCAGCCCAAAGACATGATAGAGTGTTCTAGCCCCGTAAGAAAATCTGGAGGATTTGAACCCATCCCACCCACAGGGTAGATTTGAGTGTTCTAGCCACAGAAGCAGATGCTAGGTATTTGAACCTATCCGGCCCAAATTCCGGGTAGCGTGTTCTAGCCTCGTCTAGCCGCGGTAAAATTTGAGGTATTTGAACCTGCCTTGCCTTAAGTGCAACTTAGTGTTCTAACCCTGCGGCTCGGGACAAGATGTTTTGAACTTGTCCTCCCCAAAAGGTATCAAAAGGAAACCAAACATATAGGGTAGAAATACTCCGCAACAATATGTCGGAAGTGATCAGATATTATCGGACTAATGCAGAAAGACGCGTTTCAGGTGGTTACGCGTTTAGTCGCACACATGACACGTACGCATTTCTTACAAACCTGACACGTACGTGTTTAAACATGTTTGTACCAGGTGCGCGTTTCTGACTGTGACGCGACTATGCCACAAAATGTGTGTCTGAATATGACGCATCTTGGTATTATGCTCGTTAGACTTGTCAGAGATGCGCACCTGGTACAGACATGTTCAGACACGTACCTGGTACAAGCGTATTCAGATTTGTCAAAAATGTGCATGTGTCAGGTGTGCGACTAAACGCGTAACCACCTCAAATACGTTTTTTACATTAGTCCGGTAAAATATTTGGTTAACGATTTAAACAGGTGGATTTTTTTGAAATTTACATTTTTTTTTTTTGTCGTAAACCCACAAATACAACCTAATAGTCAAAGACCTAAAAGTCTAAAACACGACCAAGTTGTTCTTGATGTCATAGCCCAACTTCTCCAAATTCGGCTGCACTGCAAACTGAATCATGGGAGGTGGTCCACATGTCAAAGCCAAAGTATCCTGAGATGCCCGTGGAACATGCTCTTTGAGGATACTTTCCGTTACGAACCCCACGCTGTATTCCCACCCTTCTCTTATGCTTTCTTGTACCACGTACCATACCTTGAACCGGTCATGCTTCTTAGCCCACGCATCGAGCTCTTCCCTCAGCAAAATATCATCCTCGGTCCGGTTCGCGTACACCACATGCATTTCAGTGGGGTCCTCTGGATCCTTAAGAATGGCTTGGACCACTTGGTAAATGGGTGTGATCCCAGTCCCACCAGCCAACATAGCTAGCCTCTTTGCAAACTTGCGTTTCCCGTGAACAAGAAAGTTGCCTTTACCAGTGTACTCTATGTGGCCTAGTGGACCCTTCACGTCCAAGACAGAGCCAATAGGAAGCGAGTCCAAGTGTTGAGACATGACCCCACCATTTGGGAACTTTGGGTGCACACCTTTGAAGTAAATCTTGACCACTAGATCGAAGTAACCCACTTCATCGACGCCGCTCGTTGGAGTGTAAGCTCGCATGCAAAGCTTCTTGTCAATGCTTGCACATAAGAATATGTGCTTCCCTACTGGCAAACCCATGAGTTGCTCCTCTGAGGGTAATGCAAAACGGAAGAGCCTAACGTCGTGGGAGATCGTCGTTTTGGACACGAGCTTGCATGGGATTTTCTCACGTGGGTTAAGAGCCATGCTACCTAGTGGTGTAACTTCCTCGATGGGGGCCAAATGAGTGGTTTCGGAATTGCCATGCATGGAGTTATTCGCCGACGAATCAGAGGTGTCGACGCTGGTCACGAGCTCGCCGATTCGGTAATCCTCGAGCATTTTCTTGGCTTTGTCGGAGTGGATGGCTTCGAACTCCTCCGTGCAATCGGTGCCGGCGTTGATGAGGATGCTGTCGGTGCCGCCGGGATGGTCTTTAAGGAAGCGGGTGCAATCGTACACGTGGCCGTTTACGATGATCCAACCTGAATCGGGGTTGCTGTGCTTTTTGACT
Source organism: Gastrolobium bilobum (assembly GCF_033153095.1). Taxonomy (NCBI): domain Eukaryota; kingdom Viridiplantae; phylum Streptophyta; class Magnoliopsida; order Fabales; family Fabaceae; genus Gastrolobium; species Gastrolobium bilobum. The sequence continues at coordinate 21,424 of NW_026897100.1, read as the reverse complement.
TCAGAGATGGTGTACATTTTTGAGGTTGTGTTCATGAACGGCGAGGAGACACTCTTCTTGAGGGTTGTGTTAGAAACTGATGATTTCTCGAGGTGTTTTTCTTTTGCCATCCAACCTCCAGATTGGTTGCCAGGTTGGGTTGGGTGCTCGAACACTATGCCAATCTCACCCTTATGGGGCTTGCACACGTTCGTTTTCACTCTGAACCAACAGTTGTTCATCATGCCCTGCAAAATTTAGACATAAAAAAAGCTTATTTAGACCTTTTCTTATATTTTATTTACACAAAGGTTCTATATATATATATACACACACGAGTTTTATAAGAGTTATGTTGTAGAAAAAGTGATTGTGTAATATTATAGAGATTCGTTTTGTCTGCCGTAATTTCTTTTTTTTTCTTTTTTCGTCAAAAAGTGTAAGCCCCACAAAATGTTATGTGTGTAAAAAAATTTGTCGTGTAATGTTAAATGACAAATGAAAATCCCTATATATATATATATATATATATATATATATATATGTACCAATATTATTATATTTATACTTGTTTACTAGCTAGCTATATAGGTTTTATTAAAGTGAAAGGTTACTATCAGGGAGCGTTTGGTTGAGGAGAAATTTTTTGAATACTAGGAAAATGTAATTATTAGGGAAATGGTTGAAAAATGAGTTTGGTAGGAAAATGTAAAAAAAGTTATTTGGTTGACCGAAATATTACCAGGCAAATTTATTTAAATTTGCAAAATCTATGTTCGGGAGAAACTTCGCACCTGTTTTTTCACTTCCGCAGTTATCTCAAAATACCACATCTCAAGTGATATTCTTTAATAGTGAATTTCATCCAAAAATCAACACAAAAGTCATTTCTCCATCTATCCTATTTGCCTAGTATTTTTTTCAAAAACCTAAACCAAACTTGATATTTTCTAATATCCACTTACACTTTTTCATCAATCCTAAAATAAATCTTCTACCAAACACTACTTTAGTATTTAATATTTACTGAGGTTTGGGTAAGCCGCTCACTTGCATTGGGGTATTAAATTTTAGAATTAACCCAATGGGTGTAGCTCAGTTGGTTCCTTGGCGCTGAGTTAGTGGGGTTGGACATGTGTTCGATTCCCGCTGAATGCATTCTTGGGGAGGGGGCTGAACCTTTAGCCATCACTGACCCCCGCACTCCGGATTAGTCCCATAGCCGGCTCAAAGAGTCGAAGCTTGTGGGCATACCGGAGGGAGCCAACTCGCCTCAAAGAGGTAATTAGAGTTGGGTAACTCCAAAAAAAAAAAAAAATTAGAATTAATTAATGCTATTAATTTGGCGAGGTCAAATCCAGACCAAATGATAGTACATGGTTCAGTGAGAGTGAGGCACTGATTTCCACTTTGGTGGGTCTACGAGGTGCATGATTATTTGATCCGATACCAAATGAACCAATGGTAATTTGCCAATGTGACCAGAGCTACTGCATTGGTTAATTAGTGTAAGAAATCAAAGGCTTGAATATAATTTCAATTAAAAAAAAAAAAAAAGGTGTTAGTGAGGTGTGGTTACCATAACATTCCAAATGAGCTTCTCGGGCTGGGTGTTGAGGGCGTCGTCCCAAGCGCGCACCGCAATCTCCTTGGCCCCAAGCAGGTCCAATATCTCCAACTCCAAGAACCAGAAGCACCAGCACCAGTATTTACCGTATTTGTTGGGTTTCTCCGGATGGTCTAACGCGCATACTTGCCACGTATCACCACCGTCCAGTGTCACCTCAACACGTGTCACCTTTCTCCCAGCCCCTGCGCGCACAACGAGAAGGTTAATTAGTCTCACTCTCGATCGCTTTCCAATTGAGTTCCAAGTGGACCAGAAAACACTAAACACGTTTCACAAGTTGCAATCTATCATATCACATTACGCCCTCTAATTTATCACTGCCCCTGCGATTGAAACTAGTACATATATAGAACGAACACCAAGCTCCTATCAAACTCTGGGGTTTCTTTTATTTCTAGATTTTCCATAAATAAAAACAATTTATGTTTTCTAGCCTTGTTGCTAGTTTTCGCAAATAGGCAGATCTCCTACTCTACGAAAATCAAACCAAACTAACTGCAAATTAAAACATCTTCACAATAAACTTGAATAAGAAATAAAAAAATTGATCATATTTTAACAGTTTTGGCACAAAATAAAAAATAGTTAATTCTCTTAGTTCATATAATATATATGATGATATTAAAATATGACATAACCACGCTTAGAAAGTTAGAATAGTAGAACCAATAAGATTCCCGGTGGTGTCATAATTAGCATCTACTTCCATTTAAGACATCATATTCATGAATTGATATGATGGTTATCCACTAATGATGTGAAAATTGTGATGAAGTTATTGAAAAAAAAAAAAACATCTAAACAAGATTCAGAACGCCTGGATGTATCATCACTAATCAATTAACAATTTGAAAAGCTATTATAAAAATATGAGGTAAGATATAAAGTTCCAACACCATAATACCCTCAGATGATATTAAAATGACACAATTCTATATCTTTTAAAAAAACAAACATCAAACCCTATAAAGAGAAGAGAGTTAATGTTGGGAAATAAAAAACAGTAGGATTTAGGATAGAAATTAGGTGCAGAGTAACAAAACATCTCCTATAGTTCATGACAAATTAAGTCGGTTTGTCGTTGGAATGACATAAATAAAGCTCACCGGAATATGCGTAACCTCTGAGTACATAAGGTGTCTGAGTAGTCCATGAGTTGATGGGCAAGATCTCATCGTGGCAGGGAGTGGTTATTACCGAGTTTATGTTAAGATCGTTGATAATATACTCTGGCTTGTACCACCAACCTAAAAGTTTTGAAAGAAATAAAATAATATTTTAATTACAGTTTGTTGTTATAACTCCATAAATTAAGGGAAAGAAAGAGCAAGTACAAGAGAGTACAATACCTTCGGCATTGGCAAGCTCGGCGTCAACGTGGGAGGGGAGTACTCTGTTATCCTTGTAATGGTAAAAACTGTCAGATTGCTGGGTAGTTACAACGATGCGTTTCAACCATTTCACCATGCGGCCACCAATGAAACCCGGTATTATCAACCGTACGGGGAAGCCGTGATCTGGGGCCAAATGCTCACCGTTTTGCATGAAAGCTAAGATGATGTCGCGGGAGGGATCCAGTGCAATCTCCCTCAGGATACTGGTTCCATACTTGGACCCACCTCCACCTGGCAGATCCTCGTCTCCTTCGAAGCACACGTGGAGGGCTCCCTTTGAGCGAGTAAAGATCCCACACCGCTTGAGCACGCTCCTCAACGGTACACCACGCCACACCGAAGTGGAGATGGCAGCAGCGCCCCAATTGAACCCGATGCTCTGCTTCACCATGTTCTGTTCCTTGCGGCGGTTCCCAGCGCAGACAAGGGTAACGGGGAACTCGCGGTTTCGGAAATCGTGAACCAGCTGGTCCATGGTGAACCGGGAGGGACGGTTCACTAGGCCGGATACCTCGACGGTCCAGTCCTCCCAACGTGCTCTGGGAACGAGTCCGTGGTTACGGACGTAGTGGAGTGGAACGGGGGTGATGAAGCCATGGCGCATGAGGCTTGGGAGTGGTGGTTCGGAGTTGAAGGGATGCTTACCTGTGAGACGGACCAGGGAAGTGTTCCGTTGGATCCATTGGTCGGAGGTTCCATCATCTCGTGGGTCGAAGATGGAGGGTTCCACTTCCATGGTTCCCTCTCGAATCATGTCTTTTAAGTTGGCAATAATGACGTTATCGTCGTCTTCGCTTGAGGAATCTGATACGAAGGACGGTTCGGGTGACTTATTGGGTAGATTGAAGGTGCGAACGACGTCGTGTTGGAGAGGAGTGTATGGGCGGTTGTCGACGGAAGCGGCCATATTGAATATTTATTCAGTAGGTAGTAGTAGGAAAAAACGAAATTATTAAAAAGGAGTTTAATAATATAAGGTTTTTTTTTTATGAGAAAAAATGGTTGTTGAGTTGAGCGAGGGAAAGATGTAGGCATTGAGGGAGTTATATAGAGGCGTGTTCCAGTCAAAACAGTTTATTTAGTCAGTGACATCACTGTCCCCACAAACATTGCCTTCCCTCTTTTTCTTTTTCTTTTTTGAAAATAGATACTAATTGTTTTTTTAGGCGAATCAGAACTCTGTACGGGTTCGACTTTTTGAATCGTATGGAACTAATTCATAGTTCGTGTGCGAGTTCAAGGATTACGGTACTTATATCCCTCTTCAGATAATGTTGGTGAGATTCGAACCGAGGTCCTCTCTCACCACTCAGTCTTCGTGCTACCAACTCACACTTGTTCCTTCTCTCTTTTCTTTTGCACCGGGATGATTAATCTCTTTTGTAATAACAGTAAAATAATTAAAATACTATGTTACATATAATATAAATCCGTTTTAGAGATGTAATAAAATTCATGTACTTCCCCCTTAAGAGTTTAAAATTTTGAGAGTGGCGATTCATATGCCAACATGATATGAGATTACCTATGATCAAATCACCTAAAATTTGATTCGTTATTGCATATATTGTTCTAAACAAATGAAAATAATTAATATAATTTCACCCAATAATTTAATTCATATAAATGAAAATGGTTAGGAAATATAACAAATCATTTATTTGTATTCACCTAAATAAAATAAGTTTTTGAGAAAATCAATTAAATGACATAGTATCAAATTTTATGAATTGATGATTTAGAGTTCAATTTTTATCACATGTAATTTTAATAAATAAAATTGAATTGAAGTATGTTAGAGAAATAGAAAATTATTAACATAGCTTCACCAAATGCTTTAAAATTTTGGTTATAAGGTTATATTAATAATTGTATATCTTTCTAACAAAACATAATATAATCAAAATAATAAAAAGAATGAGAATGTGTGTCCTCCATAATTTAAAATCAAAAGAATTCTTACATATCCTACAAATATGTTTAGAAATATAATAAAATTATTTATGTGCGTGTGTTAGAAGGAACTAAAATCATCCAAAAATGATTGGCTATAGGTCGAGTTGAGTTTGTGGGTCACACGTATGAAAAATCTGGACAGGAATTAGATCGCATGGTATTGGTAGTACAAGCTTCTAAGGGAGCTTCCCGTGGCCGAAAGTTTTATGTCCACACAAATATCATTATACCGATAAAGGTTTAGGGTATATTCTGGCTATTTCTATCCTGCACACAGCTAGCATGTACGATGTAAAAATATTGCAAACTAAAAGACTCTTGGATGAAGATCGTATTTAAGTTTCTGTTTTCTTAGCTTAATTTCCTTTTGTTTAAAGCCCTCCATATATTTGTACTAAAAAAAAAAAGTGGCAGTATCCAAAAACAAAAAAAAAAGTGGCACACATAATTTACTATCATTGATTAAAGTTAATTACTTGCAACTCTCATAACCAATTAAAATTAAAAATAAAAATCAATAGTGTCGTAATGTCGTCCGATCGATATCAAACCTTTGATTCTTCAAGTAACATAGTATCAAAAAAATATTAAAAAAAAGTGTATGAGTTATATTATTGTATTTTAAAAAATATTAAATTTCGACACGTTAGGACATGTTTTGATATTATATAATATTTTTAATTCATGTAGTGTATATTATATTTAGTATTCAATAATTTAATAAAAAAAATGAAGCTAAACTTATAATACACATCAATTTTGCAAAGAAACATAATATATCCCAAACATTTTATAGTAAACTCAATAAAATCGTACTTGTAATCTAACGAATATAATTGTTGAAACTCAAAATACAACGCAACGTAACCTTTGAGCTTTTTTTGAGTCTTTGCAACGAGTATTAGAATGTCGGGAAGTGTCGGAGTGTCGGTGAGTGTCAGACACGACACGTCAGAATTTTTGAAATATCGGTATTTCATAACAGTGAACTATCATTATTCCCTTAAAATTTTAAATAACAATATATTTGATAATACATTTGTAAATAGTGTATCTTAAAAAATTAATTATTTTTTCTTTTAAGTTTCCTTAAAAACTAATAAAATTCCAAATAAATTAATCCAAACGAAGGCCAGGTCATCACTCATCAGGCATACATTATTGATTTCAAAAGCAATGCTACTGTCATCACCAGTATCAAAGTAAATCAGGCAGCTGATTCACCATTTATTTTTATTTTTTTACAAGCACGAGGTATCCCATTCAACCCTTGCGGTTTGATTCACCGTTAGTATTCCACCACCCACAGAATAGTAGTTATCCGGATTTGACTTATGGACTACTATTAACTATCACAGCACCAATAAAACCTATCAACTCCTTTCTTTCTTTTTTTACGGAAAAAAAGGTTTATAAAAAAGCTTTGTGATACAAATATGTATCAACTTTTCAATCAAGACGGAAAAGAAAAGGAAATCCGATTTGTATAAAAGGCGTTTATTTGTGCAATGTGCTAGTGGATTTAATTACAAGATAATAAGTGGAACCAGATTGTAAACTTTTCGTGGCTTGATTCCTAAATAATTTAATAAGTTAAACTTACAAGTTTGAGTTAAAATTTTTAATTTATTCATTAAATAAGTTAACTCAATTTTTTATTTAATCAATTTATAAACGGACTCAAAAGAATATATGTAATTTTATTTTTATATTAAGCATGATTAAAATATATGAAAATTAACATATATAAAAATATATTGAATATGAAATTTAAGTCTAATTCATCGAAATTTTTAAAAATCTAAGAATATGGCTCTTCACTGAATTATGTACTCAATAATATAGGCAAAACATAAATGGAAAAGGTTTGTCAATACACACAACTAAATAATGGCTATAAAAAAAAAAATAAAGGGGATAATAAAACTACCAGAATGGAAGAAAAGTCACGCTATATGTTGCATTTTGTATATCGTTGCGTTTGAAAACTTTCCATTCACTTGTTTTATATGGTGAATGGAAAGAAAATTCGATCGGCAAAGGTTAGAAGAAGTTGAACTCACTTCATGAGCTTGTTAAAGAAAATTTTACATTAAGGCTCAAGAAGGGAACGGTGCAAAGTCCCTCAACATTTGATCGGCAAAGGTGACAATTTCCAGAATAAGTGAGAATTCTCTGTTCAATATTCCGTTAAAAATGTTTTGTTGATATTGCATCTTAAATTCTTTTAAATTCTCCCTGTTTGAATTTTGAAGTCCATGCTTGTTAATTGCATAGATCTTGTTGTAACTCAAATTTGACTTTGGTTTCTTTTCCACCAAAATATGGTAGGTAGTATTGGATGTAAATAATGGCCGCAAAAAGGTTCTATGCTCATAATTATATTATATTTCTCTGTAGTTCAATAAAACCATATCATTAAACAAAAATATCATTTTCTTTACTATTTTTGAGTCATTTTGTTAAATTCATCAAACATAGTTATAACTAAAGAGTTCTTAATCACAAAAGAAAAATCGGCTGAGGATATTTTGGTGAATCTTAATAAAAGGTATTTAATAAATTATCCATTATATTTTTGCCATGGTTTTTAAACTGGATCATATAGCAGTCAATTAATGGTAATAATGAAGAGCCAAAGGGTTTTTTATCCTCCATGCTTGTGGCGACCAGTTTTGAACTAGCTAGCTTGTTGATCCTACACATTTATGTTATTTAATACAAGTAAGGCCATAATTAAGGTCAAGTCCCTCCAAAATTCCCATAATTAATCAGCATATCTAATCTAAGTAAGTATGGGACTGAAGAGATATGTAATTTAAACACTAATGGACAACCAATGGTAAAAGTCTAAAAGATGATTGAAAAGTGGAGGGAAGCATATAAATATCATGGGAGGGACAAATTTGCAAATGCGAAGTGGCGCATCGTGGTTTCCAACAGCCAATCAAGGAACTCAAAACATGGGGTTTCTTTCCGTACCAAAACAAGAGATCTAGATAGGTCGTGGTTTGGCATATGGTAACCAAACGGGGAGTAGATCCTCTCGTGTGGATAAGTGGTCATGTAATCATGTTATTTGATTATAACCACTCATTTAAAAATTATACACTTTTTTTTTCTCTTATTTCATTATCAATGAGTGGTTATGATCAAATAACATGACCACTTTTCCACGTGAGAGGATTCACTCCTAACCAAATGGGAAGGGAAAGAAAAAAAAGGACACAGCAACTAACTAGGGGCGACTACTTGGGTGTCGAGGGGGTTAATGTGTGTGGTTGGCTCTTTGGTGAAGCCTGGAGACACCTTGTTTTGTGGTGGCTCTCATTTTCTCTTTCTCTGTCACTCTGTCTCTCTCTGTCACCCACTCTTTACATCTTAATTAGCCGTATAAAAAGCCATTTTCATCGATTTTCCTTTCAGGGTTTCTAAACTTCACAGGCACGTGCTTCCAATCTTAATCATCTGTAATCACAACGTAGAATGTGCCCCTCACAATGTGTGTGCTGTGTGTGGAGAAGAATTATGTCATGCTAAAATTTTATGTGGTCTTGTTATATTAAAATTTATCTCTTTTTTTATAAATATTAAATAAGTAAGGATTTATTAAAATTTATGAATATTTATATTAAAGAGATGAGAATGAGTATTTGTGAAATTTAGATAAATATATTAAATAATTAAGGATTTATTAAAATTTATAAATGTTTATATTAAATAGATAAACGTGAGAATTTGTGAAATTTTAAAATGAAAACAATTCTCTGACTTAACCGGGACAAGAAATGTGAATGTGTAAAAAAAAAATTAATATAAAAAAATTATGAACACATAAGGAAAAAATTTACAATTTTTCATCTAGTAAATAATGATTTTTTTTTTATGTCTTCAGGCGGAGCAAGAAGGGAGTTGGACGATTGTTCTCCCATTAACTTTATATAAATTTTTAGTTTGAATATTATTTTTACTTTTTTTTAATAATATATTTATATACTAATACCCCTCCAAACTTATAATTTTGTTTTGAACATTTATAAGTTGCAATTTTGTTATTTGGCGTTAGATTTTTTTCTTGTCCATTCACTGTCACTTCTGTTTCCACTCGCAAATTCACCTGCCATTTCCACATAGTGACTGTGCTGTATCTTTGTCTGGATTGGATATTTAGTGGGCAATTATTGAAGAAAATTAATCAACTCCGTCCATTATACTATGCTAACATTAGTGCCTGATTTGAATTGATGTCCAAAATATTCTGTTTCTACTGTTGGTGAAAACAGATAGCCGTTCAGATTTCAGAATATATATAATTGATCCTTGATTTCTCTCTCTCAAGAGATTGAATTTGATAACATATAGGAAAAAGTTCACAAGCATTCAGGCACTATTTGATTCCTAAGCCTGTACATGCATGTATTTGGCAACAAAAAATAAACTCCGCTTGTCTTTTTCTTTTTCTCCATTTTCTCTCGAGAGTCCAACTAGTACCAGGGAAACTACAAAAGTGTAATGGATGACACAATCTAGCCAATTGATTTTTTAAATTCCTATTATCGCAAAGCTTTTGAGGTGGAGGAAAAAGAGAAATCATACGGACAAAATTTGAGTTTTAGCTACTTGATCTACATGAACGTCACAAGTCACAAGTCACATAATTTCTATTCTTATTGAGTATTTATTGTGGAGAATTCAATTACAAGTAATGGAAAAACATTCAAACTAATTATTTTAACAATTTAGGTCAAGACATGATGTCAAATTTATTATTGTAATTGCGACTTATTATATTACAGGTTTTATTAATTTTATATTAAAGGAGATAGTTATCTCATGTCATAGAGATAAATTTGTGGGCTCCATCACCTGAAAAAATAAAAGAAAAAAAGAAAAAAAAAAGGGACACAGTTATCGAAAGGTGTGCAGGAAAAAAAATATATCTTATGCAACATAAGAATAGTTTTTCCCTTATATTATATCCCCCCTAGTCTCTTTGGATGCAACCATTCTGTTGCAAATATCTCTTGTGATTATTAATACCTTTCTGTTGCTTCAAATGGATGCATCTCAAGAGAGGGTGAAGACTGGAACAGGACACTGCCTAGCCTAGTTGAAGCCACTGATGCAAGTAGAAGTAACAATTAAACCCGATTGTTATTTTGTTTTCTGAGACATCTAGAACAGGTACTTTTAATGTTGGTTGGAAATAGGTAATTTTAAATGTACAAAGTTTCTCACAGATTTCATTAAGACATAATTAGAAACTGAGTCTGGGGAGTAGATAATTTACAATGAGCTCTTGCATAAAAATACATATTTGGTTAAGAAGGGAACGAAATGAACCATTCCCTGGTGTACGTTATATTCTGACTTTTAAGATTAAACCCTAAAATTTCGATTTTGTAAAGAAAGAAAGAACTAAGGAATGACTATGGAGAAATGTTTACCAATGATGTTACCCCAAAAAAAATTAATGTTTAACAATGGGTTTTGGAGCACATTGGAATGAATATATTTGAATACACAACTTATCAATGAGCAGCTGGGCCTCTCACTAACCCAAACTTTTCGAGGCTAAAAAATGATAGCCCAAAAACGTCTTTTAAGAGAAATGGAAAATGAAAAGGCTTGAATTGAACCTTGATGACGTGTTCTTGTTTGTTAATGTTACCCCATGTTCTATAATCTTGACATACAAGAAGGTTATACTTACAACTTTTTTTTTTACAATCACTTACAATCATATCTTATCACCGTTGATTTCTGCCAATCAACGGTTATCATTTATTGAAAATTAATAATTAATTAACGAGTTTAATTTGCGAAAATCATAACCTTGGCGAAAATCAACGGTGTTAAAAAAGGTTGTAAGTATAACTTACCTCATATATATATATATATATATATATATATATATATATATAAGATAAGATCCTTTGACACCGGTATTAAATTTGAAATTTGACACCTCATTTGATAGCCGTTAGATCAAAAAAGATCAATGGTGTCACATGCTTATAAATTAGAGTCGTTGATCTTTTTTGATCTAACGACTATCATATGAGATGTCAAATTTCAAATTTGACACCGGTGTCAAAGGATCTTACTTCTATATATATATATATGGGTTCGTTTTTCTGTAATCACTGCATATAAGTTATCTGCAGTAAGCCCAATACGACGCCGTTTTGGGTCGAAAATCATAGTGTTTTTATAATTTTAATTCATTTCAGGGTTATTATAGTCTTTATAATTATAATTTTCAAATCTTTCAATCCCAAAACGACGTCGTTTTGAAAATAAATGCAGATAACTTATCTGCATTAACTGCAGAAATCTTTTTCTATATATATACTATAAATTTTAATTCCAAAATATATTTATTTCAACCCAAAATCTTAAGATATTGAGTGAGGTCTTTTAATTATTTATATTATTCTATAACATTTTCTCACGAGCCCTTCAGGCTTAAAACATGAATATTGTATAGATCCATTTTTTTTATCTTATGCTGATTTAATTTCATAAATAAAAATTGTAATGATGAAATTCGTAATCAACTCTTAAAGCTTCATGAGATTAATGATATATACATATAGGGTTTTATAAGAGTTATGTGGTAAGAAAAATGATTGTGTAATATTATAGAGATTCGTTTTGCGTGCTGTAGTTTTTTTTTTTTTCTTCAAAAGATGTGAGTCCACAAAATGTTATGTGTAGAAAATTTTGTTATGTCATGTTAAATGACAAATGCAAATCCCTACGTACGTATATGCTCTGAAAACAACAAAACTCGTTGGCATTAAAATCTTTGATGTCCCGGGATTCACTGTTATTTATTAATGTTAAAAGAGAGATAATTTGTTGCTTATTTGAGAGAAATTCCGGTGCCATTTTCATCACTTGTCCTTATTAGAAATTCATATATATTTTTTTCCTCCAAAGAATACATCGCATGGCATTGGCATCAAAAGAAATGGCAGAGAAAAAGAAACAGAGTGAGAGAAAGACCAACAACACGAATGGGGTGGTGATCACAGTGTACGAGGAATCAGTTACAACTCGCTCGACGAAACTATCGGAAGATCCCAATAAGACAACAAAGCCAAACCCACATTTCAGGAGGCCAAGAGCCGCAGGAACACATGGCTATGATCGTCGAGCTCTGCTTCTATCTCACGCTCGAAAGCTTAGAAATGCAGTGTCCCAAAAACTTCCGTTGCCCACCAATCAGTCACGGCCTAAAATTAAAACCAAGGTAACTCCTCTCTGTTTTTTTATTTTTATTTTTATTTTTAAAATACCAATAAGAACGACATAGCATAATTGAAATTAGAATTTTGCAAATATTTAGCAGAAGGGTATATGGTTAACTCGACCGGTTCGAATCTGCTCGGGCGAGTCTTCAATCGAAATGCCTCCAAGCTCAATTAACCAATCCAGGGGAAAAAACTCTCCCTCATTTTTGGTAATATAATATATTAATATTGCACATTGAGACTCTCTGTGTTTCGTTTTATATTACTTTAGCCTGATTGTGTATTTCCCTATTTTAATTCGGATTTCTTTTTTATGTTTTTATTTTTATTTGCAGAGTAAAATGAAGAACACGTTAAAACAGTTATCATGCAAAGAAATCTAGACGTAAAGGTAAAGAAGATTAAGATCGTGGTCTCATGTAGGGAAACCGAAAATTTTCAATACCTTGATTTTTTTTTTTTTTTTCTTGTTTGGTTTTTTGAGCTTTGATTAAGCTCTCTCTTCTCCAATTGATATTTTATTTCTTTATAGCTGAAATCTCTACGTATTATAGACGTGAATGGGTAGTTGGAGACTGATTAGTGATTACATTAGATCCAATATTTTCTCGAACGGTTATTGTCATCATCGTCGTGGTCGTGGAAGATTTGGAAGGTTGGAAAATGTTGGAGAGAGAAACACGTGTCCATGCATGCTGTGTGTGTATTATCTTATATTAAGGAGGCATTTATTTTAAGGTATATTTTTAAAAATACTAAAATTTATTTAGTTAAAAAAAATGGCTCAAAAGTTGGGAGAAAGAATGTGATAGAAAAAAAGTGGATGTTAATGATTGAGCGACTTCCATGATAACTTTCATATGTTGGAAAAATATACCAATGATCATAAGAATAAAAATGAAGCGAAGTATAAACGTGTTATTTTCTTGAAAATAAACCATGCTCAGGAGTTATTTTTTTTAAGTTTGTACCGAATGTCATTCTCAAAAATAACTTCAAAATCTCTTAAACAAACACACCCTAAGCTACTCTGCGCCATGATTCATCTGCCAAATTGCATTCCTGAATAGATGCGGGCCTTAGCACTGAACTAGTAGAGTAGTGATTTATTGATCAGGACGCCCAAGTTTGCATACCTCAAAGCTTAAACAGTTATACACTTGTATTACACCTTTATTCTTATCAACGTCATCGAAGGTATAACACTGGCACGACTCGAGGTGTCAAACAATAGCTACATTAGTTAATTTCCAAGAGCAATTCAAAACTGTAGAAAATCAGAATTCAAATTCAAATATTTTTCCGTTTTTATTTTCTATTAATTAGGAATAATTAAGATTAATTAGGATTGATTGTTTTTTTATTTCCTATTAATTAGGATTAATTGTAATTGATTAGAATTAATTGTGATTAGGTTTAGTGAGTCATAGCTGAGTCATTCTTATGATTGTGATTAGGTTTGGTGAGTCATAGCTTAGTCATGCTTAGCTATTTTTTCTTGTATAAATACTCCTCATTCCTCATGTAATTATTAAAATCAATATACTGAAAACCTTTTTCAATATGGTATCAGAGCTGGTTGGTCCTGAGAAAACTCAGCCACCACAACCACCGTCAAACCGGCGGCACAACGCCGGAAAACTCAACCTCCAACCATTATTAAGGTTATTTTCCCTTCCTAAAAAGTCCCAAGAGCAAAGTAAGGCTACCAATCACTGTAGAAGGCAAAATCCCAGCTTTCCACCGCCGTCAGCCACCGTCAGCAGCCGTCGGAAAATTTTTCCGGCGACATTTCCGGCCAAGATCCGCACCATTCGAAACAGAAGGAGCCGATCTACAAGTTTCAAAAAGGACCATCGGATTCTGCTGAGCCACGCGCCCCCACGCGCTAGAGAAAGGACGGAGCGTCCGCCCTACGCGTTACCACACGCAGCCATGTTGATTGAAAGTAAATTTCCATCCAGCAATGTTGCTCAACAAGGTATAGCGTTTCATGTTGATAATAGTAGTCGATGGATTCAGGGGCTTCAGATCATATGACAGGTAATGCAACCTTATTTTATTCTTATACCCCTTACTATCAACAATCACGAATAAGAACAGCAGATGGCAGCTTCTCTACTATTGCTGGAAAATGATCCATTAAACTTTCTGAACATATCACTTTGAACTCAGTCCTTCATGTTCCCTCTCTTACTTGTAACCTTATCTCTATCAGCAAACTTACGTCTGAGTTACATTGTGTTGCCAAGTTTTCCAGGAACAGGACTCGGGGCTGATGATTGGCAGTGCTAGAGAGGAAGAAGGACTTTATTATTTAGAAAAAGATTCTTGTGAAGGAAAAATTTTTGTGAACCACTCGGTATGTTTGTCTGATAATTGTAATGATGTTTTGTGTTGGCATCGTCGGTTAGGACACCCAAATTTCATTTATCTTCAGAAGTTGTTCCTAAGCTTATTTATCAATAAAAATCCCAGTTCTTTTTCTTGTGATATTTGTCAGCTTGCAAAACATTCTCGTGTTTCTTATCCTCCTAGAGTCCATCATGATTCTTCTCCACTTACCTTGTTTCATAGTGATATATGGGGTCCAGCCCGTGAAAAAAAATATCTCTGGTGCTCGTTGGTTTATAACTTTCATAGATGATCACTCTAGGGTATGTTGGGTATACCTTCTAAAGGATAAGTCAGACGCTGCATCCATTTTTAAAAACTCTCATGCTATGGTTCAAACTCAGTTCCAGACCTCTATCCAAATTCTTCGAACTGACAATGGTACTGAATATTTTAATTCTGTTCTTGGAAACTATCTCAGCCAGCATGGTATTCTTTATCAAAGTTCTTGTCCTAACACCCCTCAACAAAATGGGGTGGCTGAAAGAAAAAATAGACATCTCCTAGAAGTTGCTCGAGCTCTTATGTTTACCATGCATGTCCCTAAATATTTGTGGGGGGAAGTTGTCTTGACTGCAGCATACCTCATCAATCGGATGCCTTCTCGTGTTCTAAATTTTCAATCTCCTTTATCTTGTCTTACCCACACCTTTCCTTCTTTGGGTGTCCTAGACAATCTTATGATTAAATAAGGACAGAGATGTAGACCTTTTTAATATTGTCGCAAATAAATAAAAGCACTCTTTATCTTGTTTCATAATTATGTCTCGATATTAATATTAATATATTATGAATAACTTGATAAACCCAGTGGAATAAAATAGGTATCTCTTGAGTATCTGTGATGAGATCACAATCATGAGGATTCAAGAATACCGGATGTTCATTCTTAATTTTATGTTCCTAGTCTAGAGATACTGAGAATGGGGTCAGTAATCTCGGGTAAGACTAGCACGACTTATATATTTGTATATGGATACAAGGTATAGACCTCATGTGCTACAGATATGGAGATGTCTTAGCTAAAGTCGTGGGTGGACCTATAAGGGTATAGCTCGCACTGAACGGACCCACAAAGAGACTCTATGAGGACTCTCACAGAGAGTATCATTAGAGTAGTCTCTTTATATTTGGGTATGTCTTTCCTAAGACCAGAAGTTGTTACCTAGACTGTGTTCTAGAAGGCATGCTTTGATTGTGAACCTCGTCTGCCTGAAACATGGAGACTCATAGGTATACTGTTGGGCTTGTCCTGAAAGAACACAGGGCTAGGGTGATAAGCTGAAGGAATTCGTCAAATCTCTGTGAGAGATTAGGTTATCTGTAAACCGGAGAAATCAGGATGACATTTACAGGGACTCGGGAATCTATGCATAGTAAAAGAGATCATGAGATGATCTGCGTTTAGAGTCTGTAAATTGAAGATTCCCTATTTCGAATAAAGTTTACCCTAAACCGCAGGGGTTGATACGCTTCCTTACCCTAGGTTTTATGGGAAGGTTACCGAGACGAAAGGAAATATACACGGCAACTAAATATGTTTAATAGGATGATCAAATCATTAATCTAACTAGTTCTGGGGCAACAAAGCATTGCTAGTGCTCTGTGTTGTCATTAGATGGGTTGTGGGCTTATTGGGCCCAAGCCCATTTATGTCAGTGGCTAAGTTGGACCTAATGGGTCACACGCAAACACCTAATTGTCTAAATGCTCTAGCATTAAAGGTATTGGGCCTAATAATAGTTATTAGCCCAAGAAGTTGTTTGGAACTCCACCTAAAAGGGTGGAGGGCGCATGGTTCATTGTAATGGGCTTGGATAGTCCAAGACATTACTAATTAATTTAATTAGTTAAATTAATTATCAAACATTTAAATTTTGGAATTCGATATTTGAATTTTGAAATTTTGAATTTTGAATTTGAATTTTGAAATTCGAATTTCGAATTTGAAATTTGAAATTTGAAATTGAAATTTGAAATTTGAAATTTGAAAATTTGAATTTTGAATTTGAATGTTTGAACATTTGAATTTGAATATTTGAATGTTTGAATTCAAATATTTGAATTTGAATTGCCTATGAAAGGTTGTTTCATAACAAAAGGATAAGATGAGATCTTGTTGGAACAAATCACTAGTATCATGAGAGAATCTTTTGGACAAGATCCAAGGCCATATATGGCGCTGATTTGGGTTGTTGGTGAGCAAGATTTGCTCATCAAAATCAGCTCCAGAAGATTCAGTCAGTTGGGAGAAAATCTGAGTGAGTTGATTCAAATTTGAATGCAACTACTCAGATGTATCTGGTCACCTTTTTGGGCTATATGGGGCGCACCATATAGCTGATCTTATGAAGATTTCTGATCAGAATTTTGAATAGGTTTTGAACCGATTCTCAAGAGAATATTCTAGGAGCCTGTTAGCAATTTTTGAAATAAAACAGCTTCACTTCTCTCTCTCCTATCTAGCGCCTAATGATCAGATTTTTAGGAGAAAAATCTGATTGGTATTTTATTTTAAATACTCTCCTCTTATGTGCCTAAGTGTTTAGTTGTTCCTCCAAGGGTTTTTCTGAAAACCTAGCCTATTCTCTCCTCTCTCCTGCGCCACTTGTGAAGCTTTCACATTGAGAGCTTCACTTTTTCAAACACTTTCACCTAGCCTCCATCTTCACACATAGAGCGCCTAGCAAGCCTCTTTGTGGTGATCATACGGTGGCTTCACAAGAAGGAGTTCTTGCACCTAGACGAGTGGGTGGTGTGGATCAACGTTAGAGGGTCTGAACCCTTCAGACCAGCCTTGATCATCTGGTGATTTCACGAACAAGGTAACATCATGCTTTCATAAAGCATGATCTTGATGTGCATGTATATTCCGCAAAGAAAAATTTTGTTTTTCCCTCTTGCATGCATCGGCCTTCAAGGCCATTTCAAACTTTCAAGTGGTATCAGAGCCCGGTTGGTTTACCATCGACGGGTGATGGTACCTTATTTGTGATCATATTTTTCACGGTTAAAATCTCTTTAAAGGTTAAAGATTCAATTTTTTATGAATGGATTCTAATTTACAATACTTTAAACGGTTAAAGTTTTCGTTTTTATGAACATGTTATTTCGAATGCCATGTTCATGCATCCATTCATATTCATGGTTGTCTTTTTCTCTATAAAAGTTTTAAAAGGAAGCACCTTTTTGAAGGGTGGAGTTCAACCATGAAAGGTGTTTTGAACACCTTGATTGATTTCTTATTTTTTCTCCATGAATTGTTTCATGAGCATGCAATTAAATTTTTCGAAAATTAATCTCATATACATGAGTATATGGTTCGGCCATTAAGTGTTGATGGCTATATGCATGATTTAATTTTGTGTTCTTTGAGAAAGAGTCAACAAAATTAGAATTATATTAACTGTTATATAATTCGGTCAATTGAAAAATTAAGAAAAGTTTTAAATTTTAAATATATTTTGATAATTAATTGTTAAATATCAAGACATACGTGAAAAATATATATTATGTGATAATATTTTGTACTTGTGAGTTGTCTAACATTTCAGGTGCAAAAGAGGAAGGGGATGGTCATGGTGCCCGGAATTTGAAATTTCAAATTTAAATTAATGTGTAATTTTGGGCTCTTTTAAAAGAGATGTAATTTGAATTTCAAATTTTGTAATTTAAATTTTTTATTTTAAATTTTGTCCCTCCAAGATGTTTTGGAGTTTCTTTAATTGTAATTAGAGAAATTAGGCTAGTGGCGTATAGACGACAAGAAGCCGAGGCTTAAGAAGCAAAATGGACAAAAGAGCGAGCACCATGACTATCTCAAAATAAAACTGTTTTATTTGCATGTATGTTATTATACGACTAGTATGCATGAGATAGAGTATCACGATATGTATGCTTTATGGCTTATGACGTCTAGTATGCATGAGTTGGATTAAATCGCGTTTGTATGATTATTATGCAAGTCCAATTGCGACTAGTTTAAACCGTTAGATGTATGACATATGTTACGACTAGCATGATAATATATTAATGCGTTTGATGAGACTTAATAAACCCTTAATAAAATGAACCCTTTAAAGGAATAAAATTATTAAGCGCATGATTACCTCCCACCACCAATATTACTCAAACCTCCTCTAAATAGTTGTGCTCTACAACCCAGTTGGGACCCACTGTTTCGTTGAGTAAGAGTAGTATTAGAAGTGTAAGACACTTGGGGTGCTGGTTAGTGCTTAACTGAGACATAAGCTGCAGGCCCAGCCGGGCTTATGTGCTTAGGGTAATAGTGCTAGGTTGGTTGCATGAGATGCACCACTAAGTGACAAGGAGTTGTCAACCTAATGTTAAGAAAGGTTATGAGATACCATTGATAAAGATCAATCCATTATTTAAATTAATCTTGCGGTCTCAGACGGGGGTTAAAATAAATAATCGCATTCTTAATCCCACTAAGGTAAATTCTAAAAGTAGAATAACACTAAGTCAAAAGGAAGGGTCATTGACTTAGATAAAATAGTGGTAGGGGCAAATTAATAAAAGTCTTTAATAATTTGTTTTTACATGTCCAAATATTAATTAATTTTTATCTTTACATTTTGCAGTTAATTAGTATGACTAATACACTGTCACTGCGCTCCATACTTGATACGAACAAGCTGACCGGTCCAAATTTTATGGACTGGTATCGGAACCTAAGAATTGTTCTAAGGGCCGAAAAGATTGCTTACGTCCTAGATGCTGAATTACCCGTAGCTCCTAGGGAAGGGGAAGATGGGTTCGCGAAATTTGATTTCGAGGCCCACAAACAGCACATGGATGACAATGTGTTGGCTGTCTGCATCATGTTGGCATCCATGTCGCCTGAACTGCAAAAGCAGCATGAGCATATGGATGCTCCCTCTATTGTCTTACATCTCAAGGAGTTGTATGACATTAAAGGCAGGCATGAGAGGTATGAGGCCTCAAGAGAATTGTTCTCTTGCAGGATGTCTGAGAGCATGTCTGTTGGCAGTCATGTTCTTAAGATGATCGGTCTGATTGAGAAGCTAGGAAATCTAGGCTTTATCATGGATGCCGAACTAAGTAATGACTTAGTGCTCACCTCACTTCCACCTTCCTTTAGTCAATTCATCATGAATTACCACATGCATGGGATGCAAGTGAGCTTGCCTGAGTTGTTAAGTATGTTAACAACTGCTGAAGTGTCTATCAAGAAGGATAAGACACAAGCTCTTCTGATTGGTGGGCCTAGCAAGGCCAAGGGTAAGGGTAAGGGGCCTGCTAAAGGTGACTCCCTTAAGCCCAAAGGAAAATCCAAGAAGAAGAAGGGCAACAAGAAGGGTAAGAAAGCATCCAAGGACAAAGGCGATGCTGAGTGCTTCCATTGTGGCAAGAAAGGCCATTGGAAGAGGAACTGTCCAGACTACCTGAAGAGTGTGAAGGACAAGAAGCATGGTGATGCTTCTACCTCAGGTATTTTCATGATTGAGATAAATTATTCATGTGCTAATCCTACTTCATGGGTATTGGATACCGGTTGTGGTTCTCACATCTGCAATATGTTGCAGGTACTTAGGAGCCCCAGGAGATTGGAGAGGAACGAGGTGGACCTCCGCGTTGGTAATGGAGCAAGAGTTGCTGCTCATTCTATTGGAGAAGCCGACCTCATTTTGCCTACGGGCCTTTTTCTGCATTTGAATAAATGTCTTTATGTTCCAAGTATTTCTAGAAACATTATTTCAATTTCTTGTTTAGAACAAGATGGATTTATTTTCAGTATTAAGAATGGTACATTTTCTATCATTATGAATGATATTGTTTATGGTACTGCTACCTTAATAAATGGATTGTATGTTCTAGAAATGGGAACTGAAGTGCTCAAAATAGATGTGAAACGACCTAGGATGGATAATCAATCATATCTTTGGCACTGTAGACTAGGGCACATAAATGAAACAAGATTGTCTAGGATGCATGCAAATGGATACCTAGATTCCTTGGATTTGGAATCCTATGGACAATGTGAATCTTGTCTAGCTGGGAAAATGACTCATCACACGCCCAAAGGGCTTGAGAGTCATAGGGCTAGTGAGTTATTAGAACTCATTCACTCTGATGTATGTGGCCCAATGTCTATTGAGGCTAGAGAGGATACTCCTATTTCATTACCTTTACGAGTTCAAAGAGTTTAGGAATGTAGTAGAGAAACAACGTGGCAAGATAATTAAGACATTACAATCAGATCGTGGTGGTGAATATTTGAGCCATGAGTTTCAGGATTATCTAAGAGAGAATGGAATTCTCTCGCAGTTTACTGCTCCTTACACACCACACCAAAATGGTGTCTCCGAAAGGAGCAAATAGGGACCTTGTTTAGACATGGTTAGGTCTACGACGACGCAGACTCAACTTCCAAAATTGTTTTGGGGATAACGCCGTAGACACAGCAGCATACCTTCTAAATAGTCAAATCTGTTCACATTGGCATCAGATCAGGGTTTTGGGATCGCCAGCTTGTCAGACATTGGCATCAGACAAGCTACTAAATGTCTTTTTGTGGGGTATCCTAAAGGTACTAAAGGATACTACTTTTACTCTATGGATGAACACAAAGTGTTTGTATCCAAGAATGCTGAGTTCCTTGAGAAGGATTTGATCTCTCAAGGAGCCAGTGGGAGTAAGATTGATCTTGAAGAAGTTCAAGAACCACATGAACAGATTGAGGAACCCAAGTCTGCTCAGCAGGCGACGTTCTCCGATGGAGAAGTAAACACACAACTCCGTAGGTCTACGAGGGACATCCATCCACC